>NC_057814.1:392583340-392620944 GCF_018294505.1 Triticum aestivum | reverse complement strand
GCCCGAGCCCCGGCCGGCCTCCTCTCCGGCCTCTCCTCTCCTCCCGCCGGTGAGCCGCGCTGCCGTCCCCTTCCTCCGGCGTCGCTTCGGACGAGCACGAGCTCGAAGGGCCCGATCCAGATCCGTTGACCAAGGTTGACCCGAGCCCCCCTCTAAATCCTCCAAGTCCTCAGATTTTCTCAGCATGTGCACTTGTTCGTGATGCTATAACTCCGTGCATGTATTTCCGATTCGCGCGTGTAATATGTAAAATTGTTCGCCTCGTGATGCTCTTCATTTTGTTCAATTGCACCATGTTCATTAGAGGTCATCTTGATGCCCAAATCTCTGTTGGAAGAGGGCTAGTTGCTGTTATTCTCTGGTTCTTAGCAGAACTTGGAGATTTGTCATTTTTGTATCATTAAATATGTGCATCTTTTGGGCATGAGCTCTACATGTGTTTTGAAGTATGCCATGCCATATTTCCAAAGGTGTATGCCATGTATTTTTTTGATCTCTGTGGTGACTAGCACAAGCATGCAAAGTAGGCCCCGTAATATTTTTGATTTCAGGGACAGTGATTTCTCTAAGTCCTTGTCTGCTGTTATTTTATTGCCTTGTAAACTTGATGTTACAGAGAGATCCATGCATATTTTGCAGATGTTCAGTAAGAATGTTTTGTTGCTATTGTTGTAATAGATCCATTCCTGCAATTATTTGCAATTATGGAGTGCCATAGCATGACTCAATCTTGCTCTACTTTTGCTATAAAATATTTCTAGAAGATTCTTAACATGATATGCAATTTTGCCAAGCTTATTGTAGTTGATCCATACATGCTATGCAATTGTTCTTGCCATGGTTAGCTTTATAAGCATGCCATCTTGCTGTAGGTGTGCTTGGTTTGTCATGCATTGCTTTGTAGTGAGTTCATGAAGCTCACAAAGAGGCCTACATATTATTATTTCTGCCATGCTCTGTTTTCTGCCAAGTCCGAAACCTGATAACGAAACTTGCTATGTTTACACGCTTGCCATCATATCTTCTGATCCTTTTTGGCTTATGGTCAGTAAGGGACTTTTGTCATATGCATTTAGTAGAACACTGGCATGCCTTTGTTTACTATGTTAAGTTCCTGTAGCATGTTGATTTCTTGCTCTGAACATTGCTACCTGGTGCTGTTTTTCTGCCATGTCCAGTTTTTCACCAAGTCTGTGAACCTGTTATCTTTTGCACTTTTGCCATGCTTGTTTGAGCTTGATATGTTGTGAACTAGCCGTAGCTCAGTGTTCATCTTTTGTCAAGCATCTCCTGTAGTTTACTGCCATTTACTTTGTTGCTATGTTGGAGTGCTGTAGCATTGTTTCTTGTTGCATTTTATGTGCTATCTTGCTGTTAATCGCAGATTCGTGTCATTCTTGTTTTGCTTGCCATTTGCAAACTGTGCATCCGTTTCCGGTGATCTTTATATCGATTTCGACCGAAATCATCTCATCTTTCCAGTGGCATGCTTGGTTTGCCAAGTTACTGCCTTGTTCATCATTTTCCCTCCGGAGCAGGCATATGCATCGCATATCATATCTTGCATATCATACATGTTTTGCATCATGTTGCTCGTGCATTTCTCGTTGTTGATTGTGGTTCCGTTTGTTTGTGTTCTTGTCTTGGGTAGAGCCGGGAGACGAGTTCGCGAACGAGGAACCTGTTGAGTACGCTTACGAGGATCAAGCTTTCGACAACTCTGAGAACCTTGCAGGCAAGATGACCACCCCTCGAAATCACTTCTATCTTTGCTTTGCTAGTTGTTCGCTCTATTGCCATGCTCCGCTACCTATCACTTGCTATATCTTGCCTCCCATTTGAGCCATGTCAGCCTCTAACCATCCTTTCCTAGCAAACCGTTGTTTGGCTATGTTACCGCTTTTGCTCAGCCCTTCTTATAGCGTTGCTAGTTGCAGGTGAAGTTGAAGTTTGTTCCATGTTGGAACATGGTTATGTTGGGATATCACAATATCTCTTATTTAAATAATGCATCTATATATTTTGGTAAAGGGTGGAAGGCTCGGCCTTATGCCTGGTGTTTTGTTCCACCCTTGCCGCCCTAGTTACTGTTATACCGGGATTATGTTCCTTGAGTTTGCGTTCCTTACGCGGTCGGGTGATTTATGGGACCCCCTTGACAGTTCGCCTTGAATAAAAACTCCTCCAGCAAGGCCCAACTATGGTTTTACCATTTGCCGCCTAAGCCTTTTCCCCCGGGTTTTCGCAAGCCCGAGGGTCATCTTTATTTTAAACCCCCGGACCAGTGCTCCTTCGAGTGCTGGCCCAAAACCGAGCGATGTCCGGCGCCCCCTGGGCAACCAGGGTCTATGCAAACCCGACGTCTGGCTCATCCGTTATGCCCTGAGAACGAGATATGTGCAGCTCCTATCGGGATTTGTCGGCACATTCGGGGGCTTTGCTGGTCTTGTTTTACCATTGTCGAGATGTCTTGTAAACCGGGATTCCGAGATTGATCAGGTCTTTCCGGGAGAAGGTTTATCCTTCGTTGACCGTGAGAGCTTATGATGGGCTAAGTTGGGACACCCCTGCAGGGTATTATCTTTCGAGAGCCATGCCCGCGGTTATGAGGCAGATGGGAATTTGTTAATGTCCGGTTGTAGATAACTTGTCACTTTACCCAATTAAAATACATCAACTGCGTGTGTAGCCGTGATGGTCTCTTCTCGGCGGAGTCCGGGAAGAGAACACGGTCTGTGTTATGCATGACGTAAGTAGGTGTTCAGGATCACTTCTTGGACATTGTTAGATGACGTCCGTTCCGTTGCTTCTCTTCTCGCTCTCACTTGCGCATGTTAGCCACCATATATGCTTATTGCCGCTGCAGCTCCACCTCTTGCACCTCCCTTTCCTATAAGCTTAAATAGTCTTGATCTCGCGGGTGTGAGATTGCTGAGTCCTCGTGACTCACAGATTCTACCAAAACAGTTTCAGGTGCCGACGATGCCAGTGCAGATGACGGGGTCGATCTCAAGTGGGAGTTCGACGAGGAACGTGGTCGTTACTATGTGTCTTTTCCTGATGATCAGTAGTGGAGCCCAGTTGGGACGATCGGGGATCTAGCATTTGGGGTTGTCTTATTTTCATCTGGATTTTGACCGTAGTCGGTCTATATGTTTGTACTTTGGATGACGTATGAATAATATTATGTATTGTGTGAAGTGGCAATTGTAAGCCAACTCTTTATCCCATTCTTGTTCATTACATGGGATTGTGTGAAGATGACCCTTCTTGCGACAAAACCACTATGCGGTTATGCCTCTAAGTCGTGCCTCGACACGTGGGAGATATAGCCGCATCGTGGGCGTTATACGCCGGCTGGCGGCGTGGGACGATTTCCGCCTCGTCGTCATCCGGCCATTCGTCGAAGCTGGCTCCGAGCCCGGAGCCGCCTGCTTCGCCGCCGGCTTCGCCGCCACCCGCCTCGGTGTTTTCATCCATGGCGGCCGCCCCCAAGTCGTGGTCCTCCAGGTCATGCTCCGCCCGGTCGGGGAGGAATCGGCGCTCCGTCTCCGACCCGGTTGCCGGTGGAAGGAGAGGGCTCTGCCAAGACGTGCTGACTGGTCAGAGTCGGCGAAGAGGAACTCGGCGACAAAACTAAGAGAAGAAAGGGAAAAAGAGAACATACCGTGGGCGGCGGATGTGCACGGGAATATGGCTGCTTGCCAAACCACCACTCCGCGGAGAGCTTGCAGTTCGCAAGATAATTCACCATATGGGCCACCTCTTCGTGCGGCATGTCCTTGGTGCACATCCGACTCGGATCGAGTTGGCCGCTCATCTGACAGATCAGGTGAGGGCGGCTCTGAAGCGGAAGCACCCGGCGCGCGACGAAGGCGGCCAGCAAGTCGGATCCAGCCAGGCCCTCCGACTGGATCATCACCCGCAGTCGGGCGACGGCCGCGGCTCCAACCTGCCACAGCGTCACGGCCCGATAGGACCACTAGGGCCGCCTCCCAGCCGGCGGGCCGGCTACGTAAGCCGGCAAGTTGACGTAGTCGCCTTGTGGGGCGACGTTCTTCACCTAGAAATATGACTTCTGCCAGAGCTTCACCGACTGGATTAACGTGATGACGGGGAAGGGGTTGTCGGCCGCCAGCCTCCGCATCGCGATGAAGGCGCCGCTCTGGGCCGGCACGCCCTGCATACGGGTGTCCAGCTTCGATTGGAAGAACTCCCCCCAGAGCTCGAGGGTGGAGAGAACGCCAAGAAAGCCTTCGCACAATGTGACGAAGGCGGACAACAGCACCACCGTGTTCGGAGTGAGGTGATGCGGCTGGAGTTGATAGAAGTCGAGGAAGGAGCGGAAGAAAGCGCTCGCCGGCAAGCCGATGCCGCGCAGGAAGTGCGAGCGGAAGACTACCCGCTCGCCTTCCTCCGGCGCCGGCGTGATCTCCTTCGCAGGTGCGAGACGGACCCGCACCTGGTCTGCGCCGGGCAACCGCCGCGTCTTGTGGAGGAACTCAATGTGGTCCATATGGACGTTGGAGCCGTCCCAGTCCCCGCCGTACTGCATGGTGGCGAGAAGCTAGCGAGGAAGAGTGCGGCGGCGGAGAAAGCGCGGCCCTGCGGCGGCAAAGCTGCAGGGTGGAGTGAAGATTGGTGGGATGGCGCGGCGGCGAGGCGCTGCTGCGAGAGAAAGCAGGAGCAAGAAGATGGCGGAGAGGAGAGGAGCGTGCGAGCGCCTGCCGCTTCCCCTCCTCCCCCTACTTATAGCCTCGTGCGGCGAAGCCGAGGAGGCGAGGCGTTGGGAGGAACGTGGGATTAACTGCGCCCACTCCCCCACGCCCCGCGATTACTGCGCCCTAACGCCGTGCGGAAACCACCGCCAGAAGACGTGCGGACAGCTTTGGGCCACAAAGAATCCGCGCCTGGGTCCAGGCGTTGGAGTGGTGGGCCCCCGGCCTGCGGCGACGTCTTGACGCGCGAGTGGGTTGGCAGGCTCTTTTCAGCCAAGGGACGCCACATGGTTCGCAGGCGGCGAGCGACTGGCCCGGGGCCCGGTGCACGCGCCAACGGGCTCCCGCCTTCCGACTTTAAAAATTTCGCCAAGACGGCGCGCCCAACCAAAGCTGGCTCCCAGCTGCTGGCACGTCAAGATAAGAAGCTGACCGAGCTTCTCGACCTCCTCTCAGCCCTGAAGCCCAACCAGCTTCGGGGACTACTGTCGGAGTAAATGGCCACGGGTAGCCTAACCGACTCCCCCTGGCTCTTCGAAAAACTATCAGGCCATTCAAGCCTTCAAGCATACAAAGCATAGGGCCGCCTTTCCCCGACCAGCTATCCCCAGGACCGACTCCCAGAAGCCGGCCATGAAGAAAGCCGACTCCCAGAAGCCGGCCATGAAGAAAGCCGGCTCCCAGAAGCCGGCCATGAAGAAAGCCGGCTCCCAGAAGCCGGCCAAGACTGCACCCACTAAGACTGTACCCACATAACGGCGATAGGATGGGGCGTGGCCGCAGTACAGCCCACTACCCCCGAATCCTAGAACAGGCATGGCCACAGGGTGCCGTACGGGCCAGCCATCCCCCGTCCGGCGCGGTGTAGCCGTGTTGGCCTCGATGTCACCCACGACAGGCACCAGCACGGCCCATAGGCGGCGGGCCCCTTTTGCCAGAGAGACACCCGAAGGCGGCCTGGCCTCCTCTAGTCGGCCAGGGGTGTGGCCGGCTCCCAATAGCCGGCTACCTCCCTCCCTCGAAACATGTGCCTCATTAAGGAGGCAAGACGAGGTAAGGCTACAGTGAGAGTCCGCAAGGCGGCGACACTGTAGCCACGCTTACCTCAACAAAGCTCTCGTCATCCGAGGCGAGGCAACAGTAACCAGCTGCCGACAAAGCCCCCAAGCGGTGGGGCCGGCCTGTCGACCAAGAGGCCGGCGGGACCCACCAGTCGGCGGGCCCCAATGACCGGCGGAGAAGCCGGCGTGCATAGACGCTGACGGCTGGGACCCGCGCCCAGCCGGATTACCATTGTACCCCTGGGGGAAGGCCTATATAAACCCCCCAGGACACCCATGCAAAGGGTTGATCTCATAGAATTCCACACACCACATAGAGAGAAAAGGAGAGCTAGCCTTGCCCTTCTTCTTCCTCCGGCCAAACAGCTCCAGGAGCGCTTGTAGCTACTTGTATTGATCTAGTGACCATGCAGAGACCCCGTGTGACGCCCCCAATTTGACCGTAGACTAATCATGCACGCAAATGTGTACGATCAAGATCAGGGACTCACGGGAAGATATCACAACACAACTCTACAACATAAATAAGTCATACAAGCATCATAATACAAGCCAGGGGCCTCGAGGGCTCGAATACAAGTGCTCGATCATAGACGAGTCAGCGGAAGCAAATATATCTGAGTACAGACATAAGTTAAACAAGTTTGCCTTAAGAAGGCTAGCACAAAAGTAGCAACGATCGAAAAGGCAAGGCCTTCTGCCTGGGACCTCCTAACTACTCCTCGAAGCCGAACTCCATGTAGAATCATCCTCGGGATCTCTAGCTCCTGGACTCCAGCATCTGGTTGCGACAACCAGGTACAGGAATGGGGAAAAAGCAACCGTGAGTACTCATCCAAAGTACTCGCAAGCAAGGAGCTACACTACATATGCATGGGTATATGAGTAAAGGGCCATATCAGTGGACTGAACTGCAGAATTCCAGAATAAGAGGGGGATAGCTAATCCTGTCGAAGACTACGCTTCTGACCACCTCCATCTTGCAGCATGTAGAAGAGAGTAGATTGAAGTCCTCCAAGTAGCATCGCATAGCATAATCCTACCCGGCGATCCCCTCCTCGTCGCCCTGTTAGAGAGCGATCACCGGGTTGTATCTGGCACTTGGAAGGGTGTGTTTTATTAAGTATCCAGTTCTAGTTGGCATAAGGTCAAGGTACAACTCCGGGTCGTCCTTTTACCGAGGGACACGGCTATTCGAATAGATAAACTTCCCTGCAGGGGTGCACCACATAACCCAACACGCTCGATCCCATTTGGCCGGACACACTTTTCTGGGCCATGCCCGGCCTCGGAAGATCAACACGTCGCAGCCCCACCTAGGCTCAATAGAGAGGTCAACACGCCGGTCTAAATCCTATGCGCGCAGGGGTATGGGCCCATCGCCCATTGCACACCTGCACGTTGCGAGGGCGGCTGGAAGCAGACCTAGCCTAGCAGGCGTTCCAGTCCAATCCGGCGCGCGCCGCTCCGTCGCTGACGTCAAGAAGAACTTCAGCTGATACCACGACGTCGGGATACCCATAACTACTCCCGCGTTGATGGTTAGTGCGTATAGACCAAATGGCCAGACTCAGATCAAATACCAAGAACTCGTTAAGCGTGTTATGTATCCGCGAACGCCGACCAGGGCCAGGCCCACCTCTCTCCTAGGTGGTCTCAACCTGCCCTGTCGCTCCGCCATAAAGTAACAGTCGGGGGCCGTCAGGAACCCAGGCCCACCTCTACCGGGATGGAGCCACCTGTCCTTTCAGCCCCCTCATCAAAATCACTTGCGGGTACTCAACGAGCCGACCCGACTTTAGTCACCACATGTGTCATGTATATAGTATATAAGTATATACCCGTGATCACCGCCCAAGTGATCACGGCCCGATAGTATAGCACAGCAGACGGACAAGAATGTAGGGCCACTGATGGAAAACTAGCATCCTATACTAAGCAGTAGGATAGCAGGTAAGGGAAACAACTGTAGCAACAATGACAGGCTATGCAACAGAATGGGATTAACCGAAAGCAGTAACATGCTGCACTACCCTAATGCAAGCAGTAGAGAGTAGAGTAGGCGATATCTGGTGATCAAAGGGGGGGGCTTGCCTGGTTGCTCTGGCAAGTAGGAGGGGTCGTCAACTCCGTAGTCGAACTGGGGGTCGCCGGTAGTCTCGGGGTCTACAGGAAAGAAGTAACGGAGGGGGAACACAATAAATAACAGAGCAATCAAAGCAACACAAAGCGTAACATGACAATACACGGTGCTAGGTGTGCCCTAACGCGGAATAGGTGATACCGACGAAGGGGGGAAACATCCAGGAAGGTATTCCCGGTGTTTCGCATTTTCGGACAGAGGTACCGGAGGGGGGGAAGTTGCGAGTTCGATAGGTTAGGGAGGTGTGGCGGACGAACGGGCTGCGTATCCAAATTCGTCTCATCGTTCTGAGCAACTTTCATGTAGAAAACATTTTCATCCGAGTTACGGTTTAAAAGATATGAATTTTCAAAGATTATTTGAATTTAGCAAAAACGAATTATGACGTCAGCATGAGGTAACGCTGACATCAGCAGGTCAACAGGTCGGCTGACCAGTCAAACCATACAGGTGGGTCTAGTGGGACCCACATGTCATTGACAGGGCACTAACAGAGTTTTATAACTAACTTAAACATGGTTATTAGCAGGTAGGCCCCACCTGTCAGTGCCTATTTAGATTAATTAATTAGTTTTATTTATAAAAACATTTTATTTAGTTTACTTACGCGGCAGGGCCCGCATGACAGTGACACTGGGCTGCCCAGTCAGCAGTTGACTGGGGTCAACCCAGTCAACTGGGCCACCAGGACCCACTGGCAGCGACCCAGGGGGGCCCACTTAGCCACGTCGGTGGACGGCGCCGGAACAGCTCCGGCGAGCCAAATCGCGGCGGCGCGCGGCAGGCTCGGCTCGGGTTTAGCGCACAGGGGGGTCCCAGGGGCCGCGGTTGCTTGCGTTCGATGCGGCTCGACGCCGCGCGTCGAACGGTGGCGGTGCGGGGTGCTGGGGAGGTCAGAGCGGAGCGCCAGGAGCTCGCCGGCGGCGGGGTGGTTCGGGTGTGCGGCAGAGGCGGGGCTACGGTGTGAACTGGGGCAAACCGAAGAGCGGGGCGAGGCCTACACGATGCGGCCAAGGCAACGGAGGCACGAACGGGACCAAAAGGTCGCCGTGGCCACGCCGGCGACGAGGCCAGGCGGCGGAGGGTGCGGCCTAACGCGGCGCGGTGGCTACGGCAAGCTAGCGAGCTAATGGAGAGGGGGAGGAGGAGCAGGAGCTCACAGCGGGGCGTAGCCGTTTAGAGCGGGCGCGGGGAAGGCGTGGTGTAGTCGGAACCGACGGCGAACGGCGGCGGGGATCCGACGAGGAAGAAGATGGAGCGGGGTCGATGCAGGGTTCCCGGGGCTCGGGCCCGTGGTTGAGGAGGACGGGCTCGACGCGGCGGAGCTCGTGGACACGTCGGGGAGGAGAACGGGGCTCGGTGGCCGCGGCTATGGCGCAGCCATGGCGACGGCGGCGCTCCGTTGCGGTGGGGAACGAGGTGGAGCTGAGGGGGAAAAGGCGCAGGGGCCGAGAGGGAGAGCGGGTGAGTGGAGGGGAGGGCTCGAGGCGTCGAGGGGATGTCGCCCTTATCCCCTCTCCGACGGGGACAGGGTTCGGTGGCGACCGGCGAGCACGGTCGCTGGGTCGGGGGAACAGGGAGGAGGGAGGCGACCGGGGGAAAGGTGGGCTGCAGGGTTGGGCCGCCCAGATGAGCCAGCCAGTTGGGCCATCTGGCCCAGTGAGAGGGGGGGTTAGGTCCAGGAAGGGGTTTGCTCCTTTTTTTGTTTGTTTCTTTT
This sequence comes from Triticum aestivum, assembly GCF_018294505.1. Classification (NCBI taxonomy): domain Eukaryota; kingdom Viridiplantae; phylum Streptophyta; class Magnoliopsida; order Poales; family Poaceae; genus Triticum; species Triticum aestivum. The sequence continues at coordinate 392,611,305 of NC_057814.1, read as the reverse complement.
CATTCTATTTTCTTTTATCTCTTTTCTGTTTTATTTCATTTTAATGCATTTAGGCATTTTCTAAAAATATGTTTTCTCCACAATAATTATCAGTGCAATATTTGGCACCCACCGAACATTTTTGTTTAAATTTTGAAAACTTTATTATTGACATTAATTTGAATTTAAATTTTGAAACGGTTTCGAATCATCGCGAGGTTAACAACAGTAACCGTGGTGACATGGCATCATTAGCGTGGGATTACTGTAGCTTAATTATCCGGGCGTCACAAATCTCCTCCACTACAAGAAATCTCGTCCCGAGATTTAGGAGCGGTTATAAGGGGGAAGGGATCTGGTTACGAAATTCTAATGATTCTTGTCGGTCACAGTTGCTCTTCTCGAAGAGGTCGATCCATTATATTGATGCCTCCAGTCCTCTGCTCCAGGTCATCATGATGAACTTTGTCGTCCTTCCCTCAGGATCTTCACCGTACTTACGAAAGGGTGAGAAGGGAAAACCCTATAAGGACGGATTCTAACAAGATCGAGCATCAGGAGGTTAACTCAGGGGAAGAAGCATAAGTATCTCTCGAATTGAAACTTAAGAAGATGTCGAGAGCAAAGTAAGAAGGTACCATGAGAAGTTTCAAACTGATAGGCAAGCGTTCGATGCCTATCATAAGGTGAAAGGGGTTCAGAGCAACGAGAATAAGTATTGCGTCTGATACCCGAATAGATCACTTGGCAGGTGGCCCGTGAGTTACATAAGAAGTCAAGCGCGAGGAATAACTTTGGAAACCGGGGGTGTACAGGAGAGTCAGGTTTCGATCCTGTGGAACTGTGGGTTATGGGCCCACCATGTGGTTTTTTTTATAGGAGCAGTGACATCTTGCACGGTCATGATAGCAAGGCATGTCAGAGAATACCCTGTCAGTTATGTCGGCAACACGTTGGTACCAAGGGCGAGGAACGAAGAGAACCATTTTCCTGCTCGTTGAAACGAGGCGGACCAATAGGCAAAGTTCTCATCCATCGGTGGCTACCGAAATGTCATCAACAAAAGTAACATGGTCTACTGAGAGAGTGGTACAACGAGGTGCTCACTAAGCAGGGAATTATCTCTGCTCAGCTAAGTCAGATTACAAGAAAGGTTAAACAAAACAATGGAAAGGAAAATATGATTATCAGAGTAAACAAAACAATGGAAAGGAAAATGTATTTAAACACATATTTCAAGGGTATATCCTTCCCAATGACAAGCAGAGCATGATATCCAGGACAGGATATAATGTAGAAAACTCTTTAGGTAAGGTGAGAGGAATTTCATGACATCACCCATACAACGGTGTTTGGATAATTGAGCGAGAAACATTTAGCATTGGGCTTCAAATGTTCCTGTTGAAAATCGGAGTACCATAGACATGCTTCGAGATAGCATTGACATGGTCAACAGGTGAAGATCAGACTTTGGAAACAAAAAGGATCCATCAGGAACAACTTATAGAATAAGTCTTACAATTTCCTTACGGAAGAATGACTAACCTTGCCAAAAACAAAACTATAACAATAGGTCCTCCAGCCAGGTGTGTTAGGAATGACATCACCTTACCGGGTCATAAATAGGCCAATGTTATAACTCTTGGAAATATGTTCCAACCATCATATCTGACCGAGATTCAGATCTGATTGGTGTCAGGATAACTTAGACTCAGGATGCCTGAGAAGAAAAGGTGCAACACAAATTGTCGAAACGACATCAAAGATTCTTGGGAGATGAACTATGGAAGCGAGTCCCGAACAAGGGTTCATCATTAAATCAAGGAGAGGTGAGGAGGTGACTGATTGACGCAGCGACAATCCATTGAGATTTCCAAAAGATGGATTTCCAAAACTATGTGAACAAGGAGTTAACATTAGCTAGATCGAATGACTTAATGAGGTATGCTCAAGGAAACATACACAACTAAACATTGGTTGAAAGGTGCACCCGAATATGGGCTTAGGTAGAATGATCAATGTTAGAATGGTGATTCGATAACCAATGGTCTAAGAATGAAATATCGACCATTAACTTCAAAGCAATAGGGTTGCTAGAAGTTTTGAAGTCGCACATCATAGTTCAATTGTCGGTTTTCCGGTTAGAAACAACACGGGGATCAGAAAACAATTGGAGATGGCGAGAAGTATTACTATATCAAGAATTCTCAAGAGGTGGAGAAATTCTCACAATATCCTTGACATAAAATATGGTAACACTCCAAGGTAGAACATAACATAAGCTGGTTAGCAAGGAGCTCCATAACATGATCAAGTTTGTGATGAAAGGAATGTAAGGATGTTGTCGATAGTAACTCAATTACCAAGGAACGAGGATGGCACTTATCGTCAAGAATTCCATTGATATCCTGGAAGGAGTCAAAATGTTGATGATGATCACGACATTTTGTTGTCGAGGGGATCCACGAAGAAGCAATTGATCAGCGACTGCATCAAGCAAAAGGACTGATGCAACAAAAGATTATCGGAGCCACAGATACTACACAAACTCGGGGTCAAGTTTGTTGTTCGAGGTGAAACGATATGACGAGGAAAATCGACGTAAGCTTAGCTCATCGTCGAAGGTGGTGCTCCGGGAGTAAGGACCAGGTAGCACAGTTAAAATCATCAAGATAATGATATAGCCAAACAGGCTAGGAATGGCGTGATCGGGTACAAACTCGTACTTAAAGAAGATTACTAAGAGTTGTTGAACCGTAGTGCGGACTCGGTTTAGTTATCGGTGTCTTTGCGTGATTAATAACTCAGAGCCCGTGAAAATTTTGGAATCGGTGAGAATGTAGTACTAGACGAAGAACTCATAAGAATTTATGCAGTTCTGTGACAATCTCGAGATACCAGGGGGTAATACTCGACGACAAACCAAAGTAGAGGTTGGACTGGGGTATTGCTCTTACAGAAGAAAAGTGCTTAAACTTGTACGAGAAATGGTATTTAAAGGAGAACATGGTCGGAACCACGATTGCAAAGGATCAATTCACCGATACCAAATGATATTATACCAGGGAAATAGCTATTATTATAAGAAGCTTCCATGATAGGATCTACATCGTGTCCATGGGCATGAACACAAAGGTTCAAGGTCGACTCCCACTTCTTCAATGTATAACCTTCCATTCACTTCCCGCGTTCGATGAAGTTGTAGTGTTGAAATTTTATATGGCAAAATACCAGAAGAGTATGACTCGTGAAAACTTTCGAGTTCACACATATTAAGGAAGGCATAGGTTCAAGCCATCAGGGCTTCTTAGAACATATACCACTAACTTCAGAAGCAAATAACACAAGCTCAAAAGTAGAGCATGGTTGACAAAGCAGAAGATACAATTTACCAAAGGCATTATATACCTGTGGAAAGGCTCACAAGGTTATTCAATATGAAGGACACTGTCGGATAAAATCCAACAAAGGAACCGATGGTCCACAAGGGATCTGATGTGAGCATCGGTACTCAACCAGAGGAAGAAGAATGCAAGGAGATCTGATTATAGAAACAACTGACTAACTCAAAGTTCAAATGCAAAAGAATTATGATTTCCAAATCAGGGGGTCAGAAGCTACGCTCTGATCAAGGATGGATAAGTTGAGTAGGCTTAGGGGTACAATCGACAGTAATTTGATTAGTCGAGAACCAGCTCCTGTTCAAATGACATCTGAGCCGAAAGGATGAAATCTAGGATTCGTCTGAGGAATGCGAGCATCGTAACAAATTGAATCAACGGACTCAAAATGATAATGACAAGAGATGCCAATAAGATTACGAGACTTAAGATTAATCATAATGCAAGTAAGCAAGAATTTCAAGAGCAACAGGCTCCTGAAGATTTTCGGAAGATGGAATGATATTTTGAACACTTTTGTGAAATACTTGAATCAACTGGGGATGAGCGGATACTCGGTAAGTGCGAGGATTATCCGTAGGGGTATTCAGGTGACAATGAACAGCAAGGTAGTAAGCTCAAAGGATTCTCGGAACAACAGAGAGAATTTCGGGGTATCTTGTAATAACAAGATCATCTGGGAAACATTGTATGAATGGCGAGTATACGTGGTTATTCATAGGAGTTTATCGATGAAAGGGAATTGCAAAAGCGATGAACACAAGTTCTCGGGTTATCAGCGGAGAGTATCTTAAGGGTCTTCACGTGCAACAGACGATCATCAGTAATAAGGGGCTCTCCGGGTGAAAGTGATAACGAGATCCTAATGTTAGATCTTGTAAAATCATTTAACCCGAATAGAAGAGAGATCAGAGTCCCAGAGTATAGGCAAGGAGTAAAAGATCCTAATACCACCCAATGGCGACGTGGGCCCGTAAGACACATAGCCATGTTAGTAAAAGTTTTTGAAATGTCTAGACTCGACTTCGGCCAAGGAGTGTGGAAGGAGGATTCCTACAGGTAGTCGGCTCTGATACCAACTTGTGACACCCCCGATTTGACCGTACACTAATCATGCACGCAAATGTGTACGATCAAGATCAGGGACTCACGGGAAGATATCACAACACAACTCTACAACATAAATAAGTCATACAAGCATCATAATACAAGCCAGGGGCCTCGAGGGCTCGAATACAAGTGCTCGATCATAGACGAGTCAGCGGAAGCAACAATATCTGAGTACAGACATAAGTTAAACAAGTTTGCCTTAATAAGGCTAGCACAAAAGTAGCAACGATCGAAAAGGCAAGGCCTTCTGCCTGGGACCTCCTAACTACTCCTCGAAGCCGAACTCCATGTAGAATCATCCTCGGGATCTCTAGCTCCTGGAATCCAGCATCTGGTTGCGACAACCAGGTACAGGAAGGGGAAAAAAAGCAACCGTGAGTACTCATCCAAAGTACTCGCAAGCAAGGAGCTACACTACATATGCATGGGTATATGAGTAAAGGGCCATATCAGTGGACTGAACTGCAGAATGACAGAATAAGAGGGGGATAGCTAATCCTATCGAAGACTACGCTTCTGACCACCTCCATCTTGCAGCATGTAGAAGAGAGTAGATTGAAGTCCTCCAAGTAGCATCGCATAGCATAATCCTACCCGACGATCCCCTCCTCGTCGCCCTGTTAGAGAGCGATCACCGGGTTGTATCTGGCACTTTGAAGGGTGTGTTTTATTAAGTATCTAGTTCTAGTTGTCATAAGGTCAAGGTACAACTCCGGGTTGTCCTTTTACCGAGGGACACGGCTATTCGAATAGATAAACTTCCCTGCAGGGGTGCACCACATAACCCAACACGCTCGATCCCATTTGGCCGGACACACTTTTCTGGGTCATGCCCGGCCTCGGAAGATCAACACGTCGCAGCCCCACGTAGGCTCAACAGAGAGGTCAACACGCCGGTCTAAATCCTATGCGCGCAGGGGTCTGGGCCCATCGCCCATTGCACACCTGCACATTGCGAGGGCGGCCGGAAGCAAACCTAGCCTAGCAGGCGTTCCAGTCCAATCCGGCGCGCGCCGCTCCGTCGCTGACGTCAAGAAGAACTTTGGCTGATACCACGACGTCGGGATACCCATAACTACTCCCGCGTTGATGGTTAGTGCGTATAGACCAAATGGCCAGACTCAGATCAAATACCAAGAACTCGTAAGCGTGTTATGTATCCGCGAACGCCGACCAGGGCCAGGCCCACCTCTCTCCTAGGTGGTCTCAACCTGCCCTGTCGCTCCGCCATAAAGTAACAGTCGGGGGCCGTCAGGAACCCAGGCCCACCTCTACCGGGATGGAGCCACCTGTCCTTTCAGCCCCCTCATCAGAATGACTTGCGGGTACTCAACGAGCCGACCCGACTTTAGTCACCACATGTGTCATGTATATAGTATATAAGTATATACCCGTGATCACCGCCCAAGTGATCACGGCCCGATAGTATAGCACAACAGACGGACAAGAATGTAGGGCCACTGATGGAAAACTAGGATCCTATACTAAGCAGTAGGATAGCAGGTAAGGGAATTAACTGTAGCAACAATGACAGGCTATGCAATAGAATGGGATTAACCGAAAGCAGTAACATGCTACACTACCCTAATGCAAGCAGTAGAGAGTAGAGTAGGCGATATCTGGTGATCAAAGAGGGGGCTTTCCTGGTTGCTCTGGCAAGTAGGAGGGGTCGTCAACTCCGTAGTCGAACTGGGGGTCGCCGGTAGTCTCGGGGTCTACCGGAAAGAATTAACGGAGGGGGAACACAACAAATAACAGAGCAATCAAAGCAACACAAAGCATAACATGACAATACACGGTGCTAGGTGTGCCCTAACGCGGTAATAGGTGATACCGACGAAGGGGGAAACATCCGGGAAGGTATTCCCGGTGTTTCGCGTTTTCGGACAGAGGTACCGGAGGGGGGGAAGTTGCGAGTTCGATAGGTTAGGGAGGTGTGGCGGACAAACGGGCTGCGTATCCGAATTCGTCTCGTCGTTCTGAGCAACTTTCATGTAGAAAACATTTTCATCCGAGTTACGGTTTAAAAGATATGAATTTTCAAAGATTATTTGAATTTAGCAAAAATGAATTATGACGTCAGCATGAGGTAACGCTGACGTCAGCAGGTCAACAGGTCAGCTGACCAGTCAAACCAGACAGGTGGGTCCAGTGGGACCCACATGTCATTGACAGGGCGCTAACAGAGTTTTATAACTAACTTAAACAAGGTTATTAGCAGGTAGGCCCCACCTATCAGTGCCTATTTAGATTAATTAATTAGTTTTATTTATAAAAACATTTTATTTAGTTTACTTACGCGGCGGGGCCCGCATGACAGTGACACTGGGCTGCCCAGTCAGCAGTTGACTGGGGTCAACCCAGTCAACTGGGCCACCAGGACCCACTGGCAGCGACCCAGGGGGGCCCACTTAGCCACATCGGCGGACGGCGCCGGAACAGCTCCGGCGAGCCAAATCGCGGCGGCGCGCGGCGGGCTCGGCTCGGATTTAGCGCACAGGGGGTCCCAGGGGCCGCGGTTGCTTGCGTTCGACGCGGCTCGACGCCGCGCGTCGAACGGTGGCGGTGCAGGGTGCTGGGGAGGTCGGAGCGGAGCGCCAGGAGCTCGCCGACGGTGGGGTGGTTCGGGCGTGCGGCAGAGGCGGGGCTACGGTGCGAACTGGGGCAAACCGAAGAGCGGGGCGAGGCCTACATGATGCGGCCAAGGCAACGGAGGCACGAACGGGACCAAAAGGTCGCCGTGGCCACGCCGGCGACGAGGCCAGGCGGCGGAGGGTGCGGCCTAACGCGGCGCGGTGGCTACGGCAAGCTAGCGAGCTAATGGAGAGGGGGAGGAGGAGCAGGAGCTCACAGTGGGGCGTAGCCGTTTAGAGCGGGCGCGGGGAAGGCGTGGTGTAGTCGGAACCGACGGCGAACGGCGGCGGGGATCCGACGAGGAAGAAGATGGCGCGGGGTCGATGCAGGGTTCCCGGGGCTCGGGCCCGTGGTCGAGGAGGACGGTCTCGATGCGGCGGAGCTCGTCGACACGTCGGGGAGGAGAACGGGGCTCGGTGGCCGCGGCTATGGCGCAGCCATGGCGACGGCGGCGCTCCGTTGCGGTGGGGAACGAGGTGGAGCTGAGGGGGAAAAGGCGCAGGGGCCGAGAGGGAGAGCGGGTGAGTGGAGGGGAGGGCTCGAGGCGTCGAGGGGATGTCGCCCTTATCCCCTCTCCGACGGGGACGGCGACAGGGTTCGGTGGCGACCGGCGAGCGCGGTCGCTGGGTCGGGGGAACAGGGAGGAGGGAGGCGACCGGGGGAAAGGTGGGCTGCTGGGTTGGGCCACCCAGATGAGCCGGCCAGCTGGGCCATCTGGCCCAGTGAGAGGGGGGTTAGGTCCAGGAAGGGGTTTGCTCTTTTTTTTTGTTTCTTTTCATTCTATTTTCTTTTATCTCTTTTCTGTTTTATTTCATTTTAATGCATTTAGGCATTTTCTAAAAATATGTTTTCTCCACAATAATTATCAGTGCAATATTTGGCACCCACCGAACATTTTTATTTAAATTTTGAAAACTTTTATTATTGACATTAATTTGAATTTGAATTTTGAAACGGTTTCGAATCATCGCGAGGTTAACAACAGTAACCGTGGTGACGTGGCATCATTAGCGTGGGATTACTGTAGCTTAATTATCCGGGCGTCACACCCCGCAGAGCAGGACTAGGGGTGTTATCTCCACGGAGAGCCCCGAACCTGGGTAAGATCCGCCGTCGTGCATGTCTTCGCCTCATCCCGTTTCGAGGCACCGGCGATGTTTTACTGGCGCCCACTATGATAAGCCATCCATTGGCATATGTCGCACCTACCACCCGACACTAAGCTCAAATATCAATATCGAGACCGACTGCCTTGAAGCTAGAAATATGGTGAGGATTGGGAATGAAGATCTTTGTAGATCTCGGTTTGGTTTTCTGGTGCGTGAGATTAGATCGCTCATGGCACTCCGAAATACTTGTATTGATCATCTTCGACGAAACAACAACATTGTCAGCCATACCTTAGCTCATTATGGTAGGACTAGTGGCCGTATCGCTGTTTGGCTAGGTTCAGGCCCTGATGGCATTATCGAACTTTGTAACTCCCAGTGTAGCCTGGCTACGTGAGTAATACAAGTTTGTTCCCGTAAAAAAAAGACATAGACATGCATATCTGTGTTTACGTAAAATTCCATGTCCATCTCCATCTCCAATCATATTTGTCCAACTGGCACATTATTTACGTTGTTAATTATATATGCAACAATATTAACGTACAACATCTCTTGTTTGCGGGCGTCCGGACCGCTGCCACGCCCGCTCCTGACCAACCCGAACCCTCTTCATCACCCGCGCGTGCTTCCCGCCCGAAACGGTCAGTGCCGCATTCATGCCCGGCCAGAGCGGACGTGACCTCTCACTGGCGCCGGCATTGAAGCGGCACGCCGGCCGAGAGAGCGTCGCCCGCGCCGCTTCCCGGTGCACACGACTGCTCCGCGTTCAAAGGTCGCCATAGCCGTCCACAACATGCATGTAAAAAGTTCTTGCGAGTCCGTGCTACAGCTAGCTGTCCTCCCCCAACTCGTCAATCTCTTCCAGTAGTGCTAGTACTCCATGGCGTGATCCATCGACAAGCAGGCGGGAAAGTTATCGTATACTCGGTTTGCCGTGAGTGGCATGCCGTGCGACCGTGTGGGGTGGAGCCGCGGAGGAGGGTGAGACACGAACGTGACAGACGTGATTTAAATGATTTAAACGTTGGTTTTGCTCGATGGCGCGATCCAACGAAACGAAATGTTGGTTTCTCTCCGTTTCCAATTTTTCTCCGGAAAAACGGAAACATTCCACTCCATTTTCATTCCTACTCCAAGGTTGCCCTGTTACAACATTCCATCAAATACAAAGGAAAAGTAACACGCATGTTGATGCATCTCAATGATTCACAGATCATAACCAATTTTTACTTCACAACTAAAGACAAAAGTTGTGAGAGCGTGTACAAAAGAAAAACTACTGATGGGGTCACTATGACTTAAACCCTGAACCCTAAATAGGATTTAATTTCCTGGCTAGGTAGAACCTGTTGAAGGAAAGACAGCTGACACCCTCGGATTGTACGATGCTTTTGTGCAGTTCCACTAAAATCGAGCTGAGCATCCCTGATGGCAAAGATATTGAAGAAGTGTGATTAGAATAATAGTACTGACACTAGTTCATTAGACATAAACTCATCACAAATAGAAGCCGGTAGAATTAGAGAAAGATCGACATGGAGATGGAGCTACGTGGGGAGCTGCGACAGTGGAGCAAGCCGGCTCCAAAAGGAATATGTACTACTACCTGGGATGTCGGGCTGTAGCTAGAAGGGCGGCTGGGACGCACCGACTATGGGTTTTCTCCCTCGCCGATGTCGACCGCGTCTACGCAGAACATTGTTCCCTTCCCCCAGCGGCGGGATCAGGCCGGATATGTGACCAGCAGTGTGGCCACCATCGTTCTATGCTTGTGAAGAGAGCAACCCAAGCAAGCAGGCTTGTAGCTTAGGCTCCTGCTAGTGTATATATATAGTGGTTTTCTTTTTCTCTCCATATCAACCATTTTATATTGTGTACGTGTCATTGAAGAGTGAAATGATGGTTGCTTCTTCCGACTAACTTACTGTGTGATTTGACTGCTCCTTAGTGGCCCCTACACGTACTCCCCCTACGTGTATGAACGTTCCCGAGTCTCACTTGTACTTATCTCTATTTTCTTGCATGACACGTGAGTAGACATGATGCGCATAGAGGAATTTTGTTACTGCACGTTGTTACGTAGTACTGTACTACTAGTACCTACTCCCTCCTTCCGGTTCACTACTGGTACTCCCTCCGTCCTGGGTTATTGGTCCCCTTTGTACTCAATTCATGGGCTCGTTTTCCTCAAGAAATTGTCTTTACCAACGTATTAATATCGGGAATGCATGCGTGAACAACGAATGATTAAACCTTGCATGCAACGTTTTGACAAAACATTGACTTATGAACATGTGAATGTAAGGGACTACAACCTCGTGCATGCATGCAACAGTCACACGTACACATGGACGCAAAAACACGCGCGACGCCCTAATGCATGCATGTCCGAGCACATGACAGAACACACACGGTCACACTCAAGTGCTCAACCTACACGTGCATGCACACACATACTCAGCCAGGGTGAGCTAGTGACCGTATAAACACCGGAAAATGTATATATTGAGCGCAATGAGCGTATTATGAAGTCCACTGACCGTGTTTTTACAAATATACAGTGACAGAAAGTGTATTTATCTCGTTTGAAATTAAGCCATATTAACTGGAAAGGAGGCAGTATGGACTAGCATTACTTTGATGTGTCCCGTCAACTTGCCGAACGAGAAGAAGCTTGCAGGACGGGAGAAGCTTGCGCGCGGTGGCTCGTAGGACATGGAGAAACTTTTGACTAATGCAAGCTCTCCCTCGCTCAGGCGGTGGACGTGCAACAGTTAATTTGGTGTGAGATTGCCAGAAGCATACACTATACTAGTACTAGTATTATTGTTCGACCTCCCGAAGAGGCGAACATCCAAGCGCAAAGTTTACTAGTACTAGTACTACTACTATAGAGGTATGTACTATACTATACTAGGAACCGGATGGAGGAGCGTCTGCACTCTTATTATATTTTAAAACGTGATAAAGCAATCTTCAACACATTTGGTTCTCTTCGAGGGTTCTCGCATGTGATAATGGAAGTTGATTGCATGGAACACTCGCCACAATTCTTGCTTAATTCTGGCTCAGATCCTTTTACAAATAGGAGCGCTCGGTAATATTTCCTCTTTTTTTGTTATTCAGCATGTAAATAGGTCAGCAAACCTTGCGGCGCATCTTTGTGCGAACCGTGCTTGCTGCACTTTGAATGTGGCCGAGAGCTGGCTTGATGAAACACCTCGCTTCCTTCTTCTTTTCTTGCGGGGTACCTCGCTTCCTAGTGACCAGTCTCTTGCCTGATCGTCCTAAGAATGCTTATATATGAATAAAGCTCTCTCATTTACTCGCAAAAAAGATTAAGCCATATTAACCGGAAAGGAGGGAGTATGGACTAGCACTACTTTTTGGTGTGTCCCATCAACTCGCAGAATGAGGAGAAGCTTGCAGGACAAGGTGAAGCTCGCTTACGCCTTTTGACTAATGCAACCTACCCTCGCCCAGGCAGTGGACATGTAGCAGTTCATTTGGTGTCAGATTGCCACATGCATACACTATAGTACCCAACATGCGGAGTACCATCATTGTTCGACTTCACGAAGAGGCGAAGAGCCAAGCGCAAGGTTTATAGTTGTACGAGTAGTACTACTACTAGAACCGCATGGTGGAGCGTCTGTACTCTTATTTTATTTTAATCTCTAATAAAGTACACATTTATTCGGGAGAAGGGCGGAAAACGGCAGCCTAATGCTAGTGTTAAAAACATCGAACATGTAATGATGATATTGATCAACCATGCTCGAATATATCTTGGTCTCCGTGCGAGACCATCTGTGTGTTCTCGCTCCTCGTCTCTCTAAAGGAGCGGCGGGTTGGCAATTTTGTGTCAATTGAGATCGGTTTGCTCACACTCCGGTCCCACATGTCCGTGATATGCCAAGAGGAAGTGCATTGACCGACTGGCCATACGCGTACTTGGTTTTGCACCTTCAGGCCATGCTTGGAATGGTTGTATTTCAATACGGAGGCATATAACTTACACCTGTAAGTTACTGGCCGCTGTGCAAATTCCAGCCGGAATTGAAACGACAGGCGCAGGTGTTTATTTTTTACAAGTGTATTCAAAAGAGAAACGGTTATCCAAACATGGCCTCATACTAGTCCTCCCTCCGTCACAGTTTACAGGGCGCACTTCATTCTGATGCATTTCTCTCCATGCATTTCCACCACCAGAGAGACTTTAGAGCGTATTGATGGTTGCTTCTTCCAAGCAACTTACAGTGGGAAAGTTGGGGCTTATGATTTGACTGCTTATTACTACTCACTATTAGTGCGACGCAACAACCGGCCTAAGTCTCCCATGCGGTTGTGCACTACTCCCTCCGTTCTTAAATATACTGCGGAGTATTTGTCTTTCTTGAGATTTCAACGAGTGACTACATACGAAGCAAAGTGAGTGAATCTACACTCTAAAATATGTCCATTTGAAATTTGTAGAAAGACAAATATTTAGGGACGGAGGAAGTATAATTTTGTGCATGGCACATGGACCCGGATGCTGAAGAGGCTTCTGGCAATGCTATCAAGATCCCAACATTTGTTTACATAATTGACGTACTATGCAAATAATTTTCCAGCGACATGAAATTGTACAATTCTCTGAGCTTTCAACTTTTGTTACGTGTGTCTTGCCATCGATGCTCTTTTAGAAACAATAAAAAAACTAACTTACTTGCTAATGCATCTCAATTATTAGCAGATCAAAGCTAATATTTACATCACAACTAAAGACAAAGTTGTGAGAAGGTGATAAATTAAAATTGATCCATGCTTTCATTGGCAGGAACGTCCACCCAACTCTGTCTAAATCCACAAGGCATGTTGGGAAGAAAAAGTAGTTGTCTGGAGCATGCAACATTCCAATCATTTTGTGCAGTTCCACTAAAATAGAGCTGAGCGTCCCTGTTCCAAAGATACTAAGTGTGATTACGATAATAGAGGACTGCTGATGAAACAATAAACACACAAATAGAAGCCGGTCACCTTTGCAGTCTCTCTTAAGACTAGCTAGTTGGAGAAGATTAAGCAAATAGTTGGAGAAGATTAGGCTCAGAGTTGGATGAGGAGGATAGAGCAAAACCAATCTCCCTTTGTGCAGTCGCACTGAAATGTAGACGTTGCCCGTGTGACATTTTAGTACAACTGCACAAAACACTCTTATGAAAAAAGTGATTTGTGCAGTTCACCAAAAGGTCGCAATAGCAACGAGGTGAAATGGATAGCCCTGTGATAGAGGCAAAGGTGTCCCATCTTTCGATGAGATGGTGACTATCGTTTTGGAGGAAGTCGACTTTGACGATCCGACTATGAACGTGCGAGAACGTCGCGCCTTAGCAATCGCTAAACCAACTCTGAGAGGTTATTGACCACGCCGGAGCACGATCAACCTGACCACGATGGTCTGTTTCCTGCAAGCAAATGAAGAACAAGCAAGAATCTAAGATTGCAATCTGAATATTGCGAATATAAGAGGAAAGCTTTATTGATCAAAGGTGGGGTTCTATGACGCCTTTGTCTGGTCGTTGAACACAAACGAAGTATGCGAAGTTGCAGCTATGGCGAAATTTAATCTAAACAGAACCCAAAGTCTAAACGGTGCCCTAAGGGCTGTATATATGGAGGAAGAGGAGGGGAATTTCGTGGCCCCTGAGGGAGGGGTCCGAAACCAACCCTATCTCTTGTTTCCCCACACATACGGACTCTAAAAACAACCTATACTCAAGTATTTCGAAATTACATGGGCCTGGCCCAATAATAAGGTGACGCAGCACCTGTAATAGCCTCTGGACGAAATTTATGAAGTGGCATCTTGTATATTTCGTCCAAGGCTTCATGCACTCATTATGGTGGCTTCAAAGTCCTGAAATCATCACTTGTAACTCCGTTCTTGTTCCCCTTGCGCATGCCATCATCTCCATGCTTGGTCTTGCTCCAGTGTTCATCCCTCTTATCCATGCCAGGCCCTTCATTTGTAAGCAAAACAAATGTATCCAATTTAGGCAGCATCATATTCTCATGAACATTAGAATCATTACCAAGAAACGAGAGTACCTGATAATTTAATTGGCGTGCGCGAGCTCTAGTAATTGGTCCAGTATATGTAGTAGTAGGGGTTGTGGGTGTAACAATGGTATTGATGTCCTCATCACCCTATTTGCAAAAAAGAGGTAGAAAGGAAACAATTACTGGCCAATAACAGTTGATGACACATGCGACGACAAAAAAGAAGCATATTTCGTGTCCTAAGGGAAGATAACAACCCAGTTGTGTTTGTCTAAAACGGTGTGAGGACGAGATTGCAATATGGAAAGTACGCCGGACGAGCTACGTTTTGGGCAAAGAACTATGTTAGATCCACTTGCAAGATTTTTCACATGCAGCGACGTGGGAAGACGGGCAGTGGAGCAAGGCCAGAGGGGATACCTGGGGGTCATCGGGATGTAACTAGGTGAGCGGCGGCGGGCGGGATCTGCCCATACTGCGGCAGCGAGCAGGTGGCGTAGGCCCTACCGCGCCGGAGCTTGGTCAGAGAGAATGGGGGGTACCGTAGCTCGGGACGTGCTACCTCGGCACCGTCGAACGGAGAAACGATGCACATCCTCCCTTTCCGCTGGCGGACGGGATGTGGCCGGATCAGTGACCAACGGTGAGAGAGAGAGGCCACCGCCGCCTTGTGTGAGATACTCTGAAGAGAGACAAACATAGGCAGGCAGGCTCCATTGTATATAGTGGAGCGGACTACCTTTTTCTCCATAAAAATCGTTTTATATTCTGTGTACGTGCCATTGAGCGATATAACTTTATTTAAAAATAACGCGCCAACGCATCAAGTCAAACTTTGTTTCGTGCACGCGTAGTACACGACCTCCGTAGGTAAACAAGCACTACACGCGTTCAAATTAGCACGTGGGATGCCATTTCGTACAGAAATGAGCTCCACCGTGTACCCGCGCGGGTGTGGCTGGGCATGAAGCGTGAGTACGTGCACCTATTCTCTTCGTGTACGTACACCACCTACGTGGGGTTGTGTGAGAGATATACAAACATAGAGAGATATAGTGTGTGGGTTCGTGAGTATTTTTTTGGGGGTGGGGTGTCAATCAGAAAATGTAACATATGCATTGTGTGTGAAAATAGAGACCTGGATATATCATATATATAGAGGGGGCGATCACGAGAAGAGAGTGGAGGTATCATCGGCCTAAGGTATCCATAGAATCGAAGAGAGGGATGATGTGTGTGTGTGTGTGCGCGCGATCGATAAAGAGTGTCGTTGAATTTGTGTGTGCCCACGTTAAAGATATAGGGTGGTTGGCCTACTGGAACGTGAGAGGGGACAGGTGCAGTTTGTCTCTGTGGCATGGATACCTACATACAGCGCTCGACTATCGGTGTGTGGTTGTGGGGGGAGGCCTTATTAACTATTGAGGTACAATGGCTGGTATATGTGTGGAGGAGGAGAGAGGCCCACCTTATGTATTAAGGGAGATCGATCGGCATCCATGCATATGTGTGGGAGAGGAATAAGGTTGGGAGAGAGACAGAGTTAGAGTGTTGGAGGGGGTGGTAGTGGAGTTGCTTCTAACAAATGGTGGGAGAGGCTTGCTAGACAAACGGAGGGCACGCCTGCAATATCAATAAGAGAGGGGATGGCTGCCTGTCTGTGCGCGTGCGTGTGAGAGACGGGTCAGGAGGCATGCAGGAATGATGAGGGGGGACGATATGGCTGTGATAAGCAGACATAACTACATAGGAAGATCAATCGTCCTCTATCAGAGAAAGGAGAGACATAACTTGTGAGGTACGTCGATCGATGGGTGGTGGTGAAATAGTTAAAGTTGACCTAGGTATATGTAGGGAGATCGATCGGTATACATGCATGTATGTCTTAGAAGCAAATAAGGCCAGGGGAGAAGGATAGAGAGAGAGGGATGCATGTAAGAGGTGGTGCGAGAGGCATACTATATCGAGGGGGAAGGAGTGTGCGAGTACGAGATCGATGAAAAGAGTGGTGAGAGTGAGGCATGGACGGTGAGAAGAGAAGAGGGGAAGCTTGTGTTTGTGGTAGGCACACCTGGCTAGAGAGGCATATCGATCGATGTGTGCCGTAAAGGAGCTGGGGGGCCTACACACACCATGGGTGAACGACCTAAAGTGAAAAGACGAATTTGCGCAATGGAGCTAGAGAATGCCGAGGGAGGGTGAGAGGGATGCGGGCGTGTGCATGCACGAGAGAAAGTTAGTGCTAGCTACAAATATAAGAGGATTGTGTGGGTGTAAAAGATGAATAGAGATCATAATTCATTATAAAAAGCGAATTCAAATATTTGAAGAATTTATCATAGTGTTTTAAACCGACGCATGCGTGAATATATATAACGGTGATACACATGGTGTGGTTATGAACATGTTATACGACATATAATATATTTTATCTCTACTCTTATAAAAAAACAGAGTTGTTGATGATGGTGTGCCTGCCATCCTGCAATATAGGCCGTCCGATTTATATCTGACGGATAGGAAGGAAACAATGGCAATTTTGAGAAAAGATACCCACGCGCCTCCCCATATTTGCAAATAAGGCCTCCCCTTGATCATGTTGATGTTCCGTGGAACGCATGGGCATCTTGCTAGTACTACATATAATATATAGAACATTGATTATAATTTGGGCTAATGTGTGGCTTTTGCACCTCAGGGCTAAATACTTGTCATAATGTAGGGGGCGGGGCACTATACTTTGTGTGATAAACACGGTGTACGTATGGAACATGGTTTAGATTATGAATATATAGTTAGTACATCAAATGTACTATTATTTGGAATCAACATCTAGTGTATTCAAAAGATTGAACTCGAGTTCATATAGTACACATAGTTCATATATATATCTATAGTAATCATGTGGTGTGTTGTTAAGGTAATACACGAATGATGGTTGAAGTTGGCAACAATCATGATTGTAGATTCTTATTGAAATAGAGAAACGAATTCAAATTCAGTTCGAATTGCAGCGGTAGTATAACCATTTGGAATGCACTAAAATGTTGGTATGAGTAGGTTACATGCATTATACAGCCAGCGAAAAAATTTAATTGGACATAACACGGATTCATACTCTCTCTTTGTGTAGCTTTGAATAGCATTTGTATAGTAAAATGGGACAAGACTCTCTCTTTGTGTGGTGTGAATAGTTTTTATTTTTTTTCTTTTTTTCGTTAAGGGAAGTGCGGATTGATTTGGTACGTACAAGTACAATATTACACGTTAGGCTTGTCCCTAAAATTCAACCCGCGCCTTGTTATATCCCGAAAATTCAGATATCGTGCTCCCAAAACTGGCGCCTTCACAACCCGCGCCTTGCTATCCCGAAATTACAATGCGCGCGAAAACTCCCTCCAGCTGCCAAATCCCGACACATGAAATCCCCCTTCTAACCCTAAGCTGAAAGGGCCGCTAGTTCGAATCGGTGGGGGTACTTTTGTAACACACCCTACATTTTGGACAAGCGCGTCCCTAAGTCATGGTTCCCCCTCCATCGCCTCCTTTTCGCCATTCGAAATCTGGCCGCCATAACCTATCCGCTCCAGCCGCGAAACCCCACCCTCCTCCGTCCGGCACCTCACCGCTGCCTAGTCGGAGCCTCTTCCCCCACGACGTCGTCCACCGCAACAGCTCGACGTCCCTCATTCGCCTCCCCGGATGAGGATCCATCGTCCATCCTGCCGTCCCACCGGTTCAGCCGCCCTGTCCTCCACCTCCAAGGAGCTGCTCCGACGATCGCTAAGGGAGTCCTGGACTAAGGGGTCCTCGGGCGTCCGACCTGTTGAACTTGGGCCGAACTAATGGGCTATGAAGATACAAGACCAAAGACTCTCTCCCATGTCCGGATAGGACTCTCCTTGGCGTGCAAGGCAAGCTTGGCGACCACATATGAAGATTCCTTTCTATGTAACTAACTTTGTACAACCCTAGTCCCCTCCGGTGTCTATATAAACCGGAGGGCTTAGTCCGGAAACGGATACAATCATACACGCTAGACTTTTAGGGTTTTAGCCATTATGATCTCGTGGTAGATCAACTCTTGTAATACTCATATTCATCAAGATCAATCAAGCAGGAAGTAGGGTATTACCTCCATAGAGAGGGCCCGAACCTGGGTAAACATCGGGTCCCCCGTCTCCTATTACCATCGACCTTAGACGCACAGTTTGGGACCCCCTACCCGAGATCCGCCGGTTTTGACAACGACATTGGTGCTTTCATTGAGAGTTCCACTGTGCCGTCCCCAAAAGGTTCGATGACTTCTTCAAACATCAACAATGATGTTGTCCAAGGGGAAACCCTCCTCCCCGGACAGATCTTCGTGTTCGGCGGCTTTGCACTGCGGGCCAACTCGCTTGGCCATCTGGAGCATATCGACAGCTACGCCCCTGGCCATCAGGTCAGATTTGGGAGCTTGAACTACGTCGCCGGCATCCGCGAAGACTTGACCTTCGACGGATTAGAGACCACTGCAGCCGCTCCCTATCCCTACGATGAACATGATTTAAAACTGTCATCGGACCATACTCAGGAAATTGCACCTGTAACCGCTCCGGCCTCAGATCCAAAGTGGACCGCGCCATCCGAGGACGGGAAGCTCAACCCCACCACGGAAGCCGCAGACCCCGCGACATTGGAGCCGCACGCAGACCCAACTTCGGGTGATATCGATGTCTCCAGAACCTCGGACTCGTTTCCAACCATAAGTTCCGAACCATGTGTGACCGCGCATGTCGAGCTGGATCAGTCATCGATCGTCGAATTCAGCGCCGCGGACATCATTCGGCACTCGCCTCTAGGCGACATGCTGAACTCACTATTCTGTCCTTAGCGTGGGACCCACAGCCGAACTATGTCCGGTTCGAACAGGAGGCTGATGAGGGGGAATTTCGCTTCCCAACCGCCACCCACTACATAGCCACTGTCGAGGACTTAACCGACATGCTCGATTACGACTCCGAAGACATCGATGGTATGGACGACGATGCAGATGAGGAGCATGGCCAAAACCCGCCGTTTACTGGATGCTGGACAGCCACTTCTTCGTACGACGTATACATGGTGGATACACCCAAAGAGAATAGCGGTGAGGACAAGGAAAAGCTAGCCGAGGACGAGCCTCCCAAGACACAACCAAAGCGCCGGCGTCAGCAGCGCCGCTCTAAATCCCGCCGTAGCAAGGACAACAACACCGACACAGGAGACGATCACACTTCGGATGGTGACGAAGACAGAGAAGATCCCGACGAACAAACGGCCGAACAGGACGATCGGGAAGATGGGCAAGTTAGCCCTGACGAACAGGCCATAGACGACAATTCGGAGGGCAACACTTATCTTCCACCCTTCGAGGATGAGGTGAGCCTTGGCAACGAGGATTTCATCGTGCCTGAGGAACCTCTCGAGCAAGAACGCTTTAGGCGTCAACTAATAGCCACTGCAAGAAGCCTGAAAAAGAAGCAGCAGCAGCTTCAAGCTGATCAAGATCTGCTCAACGGTAGATGGACTGATGTCCTGGCAGCCGAAGAATACGGCCTTAAGCGCCCAACTAAAAGTTACCCGAAGCGCAAATTGCTACCTCAGTTCGATGACGAGGCGCCGGAGCCCGTACCATCATCGTGCAATGCGGCTGACCGGCCACCACGCGGTCGGGATAAAGCGGCAACTCAAGCCGAACACCAGACCGCCTTACCTCGCCGTAAAGGCAGGGACAAAACAGCTCGGGGTTACACATATGACCTTCGGGAGGACCGGGATAGCAGAGCAGGACACACAAGGTCGATCTATGGATCGCGAGGACGTGCCTTGACACGCGACGACGACTACCTATTCGGACGTGACAAACCTAGTCACGCCTGGGCCGAAAACCACAGACGGACTCCATCGGAGCTACGTCGCGATGCAGCCCGATATAGAGGCGCCGCACACCCTCTCTTCTTCACTGACGAAGTAATGGATCATGAATTCCCAGAAGGGTTCAAACCTGTAAACATCGAATCATACGATGGAACAACTGATCCCACGGTATGGATCGAGGATTTTATTCTCCACATCCATATGGCCCGCGGAGATGATCTTCACGCCATCAAATACCTCCCACTAAAACTCAAAGGGCCAGCTCGGCACTGGTTAAACAGTCTGCCTGAAAATTCTATTGGCAGCTGGGAGGACTTGGAAGAGGCCTTCCTTGACAACTTCCAAGGTACATATGTCCGGCCACCAGACGCCGATGACTTAAGTCACATAGTTCAACAGCTTGGAGAATCAACCAGGAAATTCTGGATTAGGTTCCTAACTAAAAAGAACCAGATCGTCGATTGTCCGGACGCCGAAGCCCTAGCGGCCTTTAAACACAACATCCGTGACGAATGGCTCGCCCGCCACCTTGGCCAGGAAAAGCCAGAGTCCATGGCAGCCCTCACGTCACTCATGACCCGCTCTTGTGCGGCTGAGGATAGCTGGTTGGCCAGTAGCAAAAACACAGAAAGCGAAACGGGCACCCCCGAGGTCAAAAATAGCAACGGCAAGCTCCGAAGCAGCACACACAAACACCGAAGCAATGGTGACAACACCGATGACATGACAGTCAACGCCGGATTCAGTGGTTCCAAGTCCGGTCAGCGGAAGAAGCCATATAAAAGAAACAATCAGGGACCATCCAGCCTGGACCACATACTCGATCGTCCGTGCCAGATCCATGGCACCCCAGACAAACCAGCCAATCATACCAACAGAGATTGCTGGGTTTTTAAACAGGCCGTCAAGTTAAATGCCGAGAACAAACAAAAGGGATCGCAAAGCGAGGACGATGACGAGGAGCCCCGGCAACCGAACAGAGGGGGACAAAAGAAATCCCCCAGGTCAAAATGGTGAACATTATATATGCTACACACATCCCCAAGAGGGAGCGCAAGCGCGCGCTCAGGGACGTCTATGCGATAGAGCCAGTCGCCCCAAAATTTAAGCCATGGTCGTCATGCCCGATCACTTTTGATCGACGGGATCATCCGACCAGTATCCGTCATGGCGGTTCAGCCGCATTTGTCCTTGACCCAATAATTGACGGATTCCACCTGACGTGAGTCCTTATGGACGGCGGCAGTAGCCTGAACCTGCTCTATAAGGATACAGTGCGCAAAATGGGCATTAACCCATCACGGATCAAGCCCACAAAGACTACCTTTAAAGGAGTCATAGCAGGGGTAGAGGCCTGTTGTACGGGCTCAATTACGCTAGAGGTTGTCTTCGGATCTCCGGACAACTTTCGAAGCAAAGAGTTAATCTTCGATATCGTCCCTTTTCGCAGCGGCTACCACGCATTGCTTGGATGAACCGCATTCGCTCGATTCAATGCAGTCCCTCATTATGCTTACCTCAAGCTCAAGATGCCCGGACCACGCGGCGTCATAACAGTTAATGGAAATACGGAACGCTCCCTCCGTACCGAGGAGCACACCGCTGCCTTAGCAGCAGAAGTACAGAGCGGCCTTTTCAAGCAAGGCCTTAATTCGGCGGCCGAGCCCCCGGACACTATCAAGAGGGTCCGGACTACTCTGCAGCAGGACAGCCCGGCTCGTCAAGAGCTCGACTAGCAATTTGGCCTCCGTCCCAGTCCTGATGAAGTGGCGGCATTCGCACCGCGCGTACATAACTACGCACTTAAAATACCATGGGGACAGGCGGAGGCATTACTAGTTTGTGACCCACAATACGGCTCGACCGCTCCCGGACACATATACTTTCACTATTTTTTCTGCTTTTTAGGTTTCTTTTCCAGAGGCCTTCCCTGACGACTTGATCGCAGGTCCTTTCAAAGGACAAATACACCAAGTCGGCAGTCAGCTTGGACGTAGAGGGGAATTTCTAAGTGGTTTCTTAAACAACCACTCTACCTGTCTCCAGGGTCCCACGCGCAGCTCTCCCTTGGTCGTGGCATGCCAAATAGCCCGTTGCTTATCGCACTACTTGTATCAATGCGCTTTGACGTATTAATCAAATCATAATGGAAACAGTTCGCGGCCCAAATTTTAGGGCCCCTGCTAATTGCTTTTGCTCCTTTTCTGTTTTTCTTTTTTACTATTAATAAGCTTATCAGATAGCACCCGTACACTGTGGTACGTTTCAATTTGCGAGGGGCTTCATAGCGCCCCGCACTATGGCAACAAAGTCCGAACACTTTTTACAGTATAGTTCGGCACCCCGAATTTAGCACTATATGCATTGGCTCCAAATCATGTCTTTGGTCAATAGTTGGGTTGCCCGGCTCCTGTGCTTGCTACCTTACGTTCCGCTATATCGGCTCAGGTAGTAAAGGGAGCACTACTGCGATTGTGCCCTGGTTTACCCGAAGGAGCACCTCAGTAGAGAAAGCCGAAAACTGACTGTCATGATGCGGCGAGAGCCGGTCAACTCTTCGGAGGTTTCAAATTGATAGAGATTTTTTCCGCATTACGCGAAGGATCGGTACTTACCCGGTCAGGTGCCCATAGCATTCTAGTTCGGATACTAGGGGCTGCGCCCACATTTTTATTGTCAAACTCCTATGGCTAAGTGAGAGTGCTAAAGCAGCATAGTCCGATTGCCTGGTTCACTGCGCTAAACACCTCCTTCAAGGACCAAACAAATGGATCAAGAGTGTTTAGATTCCATCCCGAACACCCCCGTAGTACCTACGTGGGGGCAGAAGCCGACGACTGGACAACTCTCAGATTTCATACAAAACGGCCGCACAGGAGGTAAAATTGTTTAAACATAACGTAAATTATATTACATAACAATTTGGTTTCATCATGCATGGCAGAGACAACAGGAATGTATTCATTCAAAGATAATGTCTTTCGCACACTGCGTCGCTACAATGCGGGACCCCTCCAGGACGTCTTCAAAATATCGCTCTGGCGTGCGGTGCTCCTTGCCCTCAGGCGGCCCTTCGGTCACGAGCTTGACGACGTCCATCTTCGCCCACCAGACCTTGACGCGGCCGAAGGCCATGCGCGCGCCCTCGATGCAGACCGACTGCTTGATGACGTCCAGGACAGGCGTTCACCAGCCGCTTCATGAGTCTGAAGTAACTGCCGGGTATAGCTTCGGCAGGCCACAGCCGGATTATTAAATCCTTCATGGCCAGTTCGGCCACCCTATGCAGCTCGACCAGCTACTTTAGCTGATCGGTGAAGGGCACTGGATGTTCTGGCACAAGGTATTGCGACCAGAACTGCTTCTCCGTTGAGCTCCCTTCTTCGGCTCGGAAGAACTCCGCAGTGTCTGACACACTGCATGGAAAATCCGCAAATGCCCCTGGAGAACTCCGAATCCGGGTTAGTAAGACATACTGCTTCTTCACATACTTGCTTTGCATACTAAACGCCTTACCCGTCGCGATCTTCCTGGCCTCCTGGATATCCTGGAGGGCGCCCTGGGCCTCAACCCGGGCTTCTTCCGCGCTCTGGCGGGCCTTGGCAAGTTCGGCCTCTTAAGCCGAAACATCGCACTCCAAGGCCTCGCATTTCTTCACAGTGTCCTGGAGCTCTTGCTAGACCTCGTTGACCCTTGCCTTGAGCTTCTTACGGGCGGATTGCTCCTTGGCAGCTTTCTCCTCAGCTTCAGGGCCTTTTTAAGGGCCTCAACCTCGGTCGTCGCTCCTAGACATATCATAACGCTATGGTCAATACACATCATTTATTCTTTTCGAATATATAGCGAGTCATCAAATACCTTCTTGGTCTGCTAGCTGCTTCCTCGCTTGGCCGAGCTCCTCCTCGGCCCGCTCCAGTCGCTGCTTTAGTCCGGAGACTTCGGCAGCATGTGAGGTCGCGGCCAGCAACGACGCCTGCTCATACATACAGGACACATTTAGTTAGTTTCCTGCAAAAATGAATTGATCCTTTGTCCGGTTTTGCTTCCCGAACACCGGACAGTGTCTCAGGGGCTACTGTCTATATGGGGATTTTCTCCTTTGCGTCGCTTACCTCAAAACCTGTCAGCAGGCCGCTGCGGGCTTCGGTCAGTCCGCTCTTGACGGACTGAACCCTCTCAATCACCATACCCATAAGGATACGGTGTTCTTCCACAATGGAAGCGCCTCGTAGCGCTTCCAGAAGATTGTCCGGTGCCCCTAGTTGAACAGAGGTCACCGGTGGGATAGGCACACCTCCGTCTTTCAAAGGAGGCTTCACGCCGGACTCCAGAGCCGTGTAGGTGTCCGGAACCATATTCGAACGGGGGCCGAACTGAATACGGCCCCCATCGCTAGTCTCCATGGGGGGCTGCTCCCCCATGTGTCCGGCGGCCGAGGTTTTGCCCTCTGGCGCCACTTTGACGGCCTTCTGAGACTCTCCCTGGCATGGGAAAGTCCTTTGCGACAGCACCTCGGCATCACCTTTGGCCGTGGGAGAGTTAGCGGCCGGCGGTGACGCGCTGGCCATCGCCCTTGAATCCAACGAACCTCTTGATGAGGATCGCTGGGAGCTGCCGTGGGCTGGACTACAATTACACAATCAACCATGCTTATACAATGAGGGGGAAAGGCCGGATACATGGGCAAGTACGAGTCTGTCGGTACTTATGATGCGGCCAGGGGCTTGCTCCGGGGGCGTCGCTCCGGACTGCTGTCGACGTCCCATGCAGTTTTATCCGCGAGGGAGCCTTTCCCCTTCTTGGGCGCCTCCGCCTCCAGATTTGTGGAGGCCGCCCTCTTCTTCCTCCCCCCATCAGGGGGAGGGTTGCTCTCCTCCTCCTCCTCCTCATCGTCGTCTTCAGCGTCGGAGAAGTGAGTCTTGTCTTCGGACATCATGTCCGAAGTACCCTTTCGGCGGGGGCCACCCCAGCCCCCCTTGGCCTTCTTCTCCGGCGGCTGGTAGGGCGCCGGGACCAATATCTTCGCCAGAAGCAGGATGACTGGTTCTTCGGGCAGCTGAGCCAAACTGTGAATTCGCTCCGCTTTCTCCGTCCATTCCTGAAAGGATAAATTAGCAAAGTTTAGTTACCCTCCTTGGACAAGCAGGTAGAGAGTACGCATTGAGATGTGAAGGACTTATGGCGCTGGCGGGGTGGGCAAGATCGTGCCCACGATCCGAGTCTATGGCCGGCGGCTTCTCGTCACCCTTGAAGAGCAGCTTCCAGGCGTCTCCGTGAGTGGTGCCGAAGAGTTACCAAGGTCTGGTGCTTCTCCGGATAGAATTCCCATAGAGGGGAAGTTCGGCTTTGGCAGGGGAGGATCTGGCGAACTAGCATAACCTGGATCACGTCGACGAGCTTGATGTTTTTATCCACCATGCTTTGGATGCGCGTTTGCAGCGCCATCAGCTCGTTCGACGAAGACCAATTTGGGCCCTTCTCCATCCAGGAGGTCAGCCGCATTGGAGCCCCGGACTTGAATTCAGGAGCCGTGGCCCAGGTGCGTCGCGGGGCTCTGTGATATAGAACCCCAGCCTCTGCCATTCCTTGACAGTCTCCACAAACGTGCCTTTGGGCCATGTGACGTTGGGCATCTTGCTCACCATGGCTCCTCCGCACTCCGCATGTTGGCCATCCACCACCTTCGGCTTCATGTTGAAGATCTTGAGCCACAGACCGAAGTGGGGCTGGACGCGGAGGAAAGCCTCGCACACGACAATGAATGCCGAGATGTTGGGGAAAGAGTTCGGGGCTAGATCATGGAAATCTAGCCTGTAATAGAACATAAGTCTGCGGACGAAAGGGTGGAGTGGAAACCCTAGTCCGTGAATGAAATGAGGGAGGAACACCACCCTCTCGTTGGGTTTCGGTGTGGGGACGACTTGTCCCTTGGCCGGAAGCCGGTGGGCGATCTCCTTCGCCAGATACCCGGCCTCCCGAAGCTCGGCGATGTCCTTCCCCGTGACGGAGGAGGCCATCCACTTGCCTTGCCCTCCAGAGCCGGACATGGTTGAGAGCTTGCTCGGGTTGGAAGAGATGAGAACTTGGGCGCTGGAGCTCGAGAATGGAAGGGCAGAGGAAGAAACAAGGCGTGGGTGAAGAAGAAGAATCCTTATCCCTTTATAAAGGCAGTGAATATCGAACGCCTCCCCACTCGCCTTAAAACTCGCCTATTCCCAAGGGCTGCGTAAACGACACGGTTGGGTTACCCACGCCCGTATTGATAAGAATCCCGCAATAAGGGGACACGATCTCTGCTTTGACAAGACATGCCAATGGAAACCGCATCTCGAAACACGGAACGGCAGACGAAAATGGTTCGAAATAATGACCGGGCAGGTGTGATGTCATCTTGTGAAAAGTTGTCAGCGGATGGGACTCGGGAAATATTATACTCTCTACGGCTGTGTGTGTGGTACTTGTGTTGCAGATCGGGGCACGTTCGTTGCGTCCGAAGACTATCTTGGAGTATTCGGAAAGGAGAACCCGCCTTGCAATGCCGAAGACAATCTGCGCGCCGGACACCTCGTCATTAAAGCCTGGTTCAGGGGCTACTAAGGGAGTCCTGGACTAAGGGGTCCTCGGGCGTCCGGCCTGTTGAACATGGGCCGGACTAATGGGTTGTGAAGATACAAGACCATAGACTCTCTCCCGTGTCCCGATAGGACTCTCCTTGGCGTGGAAGGCAAGCCTGGCGACCACATATGCAGATTTCTTTCTCTGTAACCGACTTTGTACAACCCTAGTCCCCTCCGGTGTCTATATAAACCGGAGGGCTTAGTCCGGAAACGGATACAGTCATACAGGCTAGACTTTTAGGGTTTTAGCCATTACGATCTCGTGGTAGATCAACTCTTGTAATACTCATATTCATCAAGATCAATCAAGCAGGAAGTAGGGTATTACCTCCATAGAGAGGGCTCGAACCTGGGTAAACATCGTGTCCCCCGTCTCCCGTTACCATCGACCTTAGACGCACAGTTCGGGACCCCCTACCCGAGATCCGCCTGTTTTGACACCGACAATCGCCTCGTCTATCGCGGCTGCTCCATCCCCACAACGCCGCCTTAACCTGCTCCACCGGAACCATAGCATCCTCACCGACTCCTCGGATGAAGCCGAGGCCTACTCGGCGCCACCAAAGAGGTTGTACACTCATCGCATCGCACCATCTCCTTAACTCGACCTCCCGGCGCCGACGGTGCTCCATCCCGCACCCCCATGGAGCGGCTACCTCGAAGCCGGCACCGCGGGCGACATCTCTACAGCGGCTCTCCCCAGTGCGAGGCCCTTTCGGCGGCGGCGTCCATACCAGCCGGATCTACTGCTGCTGCTCCGGCTGTCGCTCAGTCGCTCGCGCTGCTGCTGCTGCTCCGGCTCTCGCTCGCTCTCTCGCCCAGCTGCTCCTGCTCCGGCTCTAGATCGCTTGCTCGCGCTGCTGCTGCTGCCCGGGCTCTCTCTCTCTTGATCGCGCTGCTGCTACTGCTCCAGCTCTCGCTCGCTCACTCACGCTGCTGCTCTCCCTCTCGCTCGTGCTGCTGCTCTGCTCCGATATAGCTACACTTCAGTCGACTGAATCGACTTTTGGGTCAGTCAATTTTCAGGGGGTGGTGGGTCTCGCCGGAGTTAAGGAAGAACCACCCACAGCGGGGAGGGGGGCTCGCCGGAGAGGTACCCCACTATCTATCTTAGGGTTCTGGGTGGGGTGCTGCTCGCCGGTGGTGGTGGGGCGGTGGCGTGGGGATCG
>NC_057814.1:392577819-392583074 GCF_018294505.1 Triticum aestivum | reverse complement strand
GAGGCGGCGGCGGACCGGCGGTGGGGAGTTGTTTCAGGGCGGCGAGGCGGCGCGGGGTTCGGCCGGTGGTGGCTGGCGGCTCAGGGGGGTGCTGGTTGAAGATGAACTGTAGGCCCTCCCTAAACTATCCCATGTGAAGTGCCTCTCTGCTACCACTGCGTTCAGTTTCGACAGTAACATTCAGATTCCACAGTAAATTTCAGTTTCGACAGTTAAGTTCAGAGTCAACAGTTTTTACCTCATCTGTTGTTGTCGGGTGGTTTTTGGTGATGTAAATTTTACATCTATCACTTTTTGGTAATGCATTTTACATCATCTATTGGACATGCCATTAGAATCCCACTTGAGATTAACAATGTCTGTCTTGTGCTGCTTCAGCCTTGACGTCTTACGGCTCACCGGAGCTGCTCCAAGGACGGAACGATCCATCACAACAGAGCAGTGCCCTGGACGCCGTCTACAGATTCCTCAGATCTTCCTCCACACCTCCGACAGCCACCTCTGCCTCAACTTCTTCAGCGACCAACCCAATGATGCTGAGGTCGACACGGCTACGGCAAAGAGTTTGTACACTTGTCGCATCACTTATTACTCTACATTCATGTCGATCCATTAGGGCTATTGTGGTTCAACGGAAAAACATAGCAACAGGAAATTTTCCTATGGCACTCTATTATTCAATTATTCATGCATTTTGTTGAAAGGAATGGCACAAAACATCCACCTGGACCTACTTTTCAAAATCCTATGCATGAAAACAAGACCAAGTGCATTAGTGGCAGAATAACATTCTAACTGTACACGCTTTCATATGGTTTCACTTTATTTTGGCCATGTTTCTTTGCATTCCTTTGCTCCTCCTTTTCCTGTGAACCAAACACCCAAGTTGACAGAAATCCTGTGTTCACAAATGCTCTGTTTCCCATGTGCATTCCTATCCTATTCTGGTGTTTTTCCTCCTATCCCTGCGTTTTTAGAATCATGCAAGCCAAATGATCCCTTACAGAATTACGTCAGTTACAGGTAGGTGTCGAAGAAAACTTTGTGTGGTTTGTCCTGCTCCTGCCGCGACGTTGTCCACCTCACCTGAGCTGCTCCATCGACAGAAGCATCCACCAAACCAGACATCATGACTCCTGACCGTCTTTCGCCGCCTTAGATCTCCTTCTCTGCCACCGGCACCCACCGCAACGGCATCACCATCATCGACTCAGTAAATGAACCTGAGGAGTACACGGGTCCACAAGAGAGGTCGCACTCTTTTGTTTCTGCTTATGTTATGCATTGCTTAATATTACCTGCTACTTTATTGTCCTGTTCACCTCTTAGACTCCAAGTCAGGTCCAAATTGATGTTCAAACTTGAGTTCTAAATTAGTTGTGGGGCACATATCGAGGCAACAATGAATAGTATCTCTGTCTAATATCTGGTTCACCTAGGGTATGCCTATGTTGTTCATCTTGGGTGGGAAACAAATAGTAAAGCAATCATCATCTGTTTTTTATTAAATTAAAGCAATCATCAGCCTGCTATCATTATTTTTGGATCCATCCACTGGTTGTTACCATTACTCTAGATTGTTACCATTACGCTAGATTTCTGCATGCTCTCCTTACATAATCTCACTATATATTTTTTGTATGCATGTCAGATATTGTACATAGTCATGCTGAACATGTAGAGAAAAAGGGAAGAGTTTTGCGCGGCAATACAATGTCATGCAGACATCGCTCCATGGTAGGTTCAATGGCAAACCCTCCCCCCCTCTCCAGATTGTAATCCAGAGGAAGATATCTGTTCTGAGGTGGATTCAGACGCAGTTGACCACTCCTATTTACCCCCAAGGTGTTTGCTCTAACTTGGCATGATGATGTTAGTCATATCATGCATATGTTGCCTTGCAGTGCCTACTTTTGACATCATATATGTCATCTTCTTAGTTTAGACATGTTCTGTAATGCCACCTGTTTAGTTTCAATATCATATATGGGAATTATGCAATGCCATCCTCTTTAACCAGGCATCATATATTTGAATGATATCTAGCCCATCCTTTTCTTCATTAATTTTCCATTTGTCAGCAATGATTGTACATTAAACTACTCTTCCTGTGAATCAGCCATTTGAGTGGGTGATGGAAAAATCTGGAGTGAAAACAAGGCCTTCAGAGCAGACAGTGTCAAAGCAGATCTCTTCCTGGGTCCCGATAGCTCCTCAGAGATGGATTCAGAGACAGATGACCAGTCCTATTCCCCCACCGAGGTGTATGCTCTAACTTGGCACGGTTCTACTGCTCATATCATGCATATGGTGTCTTGCATTGCATAGTTTAGACATCATATACACAATATTCAACACCACGTTCTTAGTGTAGACATCATATATGCGAATGCCCTCCGCTTGGCATATAAATCACATATGTGAATTAAATCATGCGATCCTGATTACTTGGATAACATGTATGTGAATTATGTCATGCGATCCTATTTAGTTAGTCATCATATCTTTGAATTATGTTATGCTATGCTATCCAGTTTAGATAGACATCATATATGTGAAATTATGTCATGCTATCCATTTTAATTATATACATGTCAATTATTTAATGCCCTCTTTTTTCCACACTATCTATTGCATCTGTCTCTCATACAATGTCTGTAAATTCAATTATGTTTCCGGTTTATCAGCCATTTGAATTGGAGCGGGTGATGGCAGTATCTAGCAGAGTAAAAACACGGTCTTCAAATAAAACAGTGCTACCTCTTGGTGGAGATAGCACCCTGGTTGTACATGCACGAGAACCAGCCCTACCACACATAACCCAGACTCTCGCAGATTTTACCCCTACTGCGATGGATAGAGAACCAGCTTCACCCAATCTAACCCCAACCCCAGCAGATAGTAACCCAGTTCCTGTTGACACAACACCATCTCCACCACAGAGCTCCCAAACAAGAGCAGTTAGTAAGGCAGCTCCAGTGCCCAAAGAGCCAGTACTACTACGGCAAACCCCAACTCCACCAGTTAGTACACCTATTCCTGTGGAGGAAGCACAACCAGCCATTCATAGTTTAGCATCTATCGCATTTGATGTTGTTAAATCCTATGTGCGTATCTTCCCATCATGGAAATATTATACTAAAGATGAAGGAAAATGCCAGTTGCAGGTGTTTGTCCAAGAGTTATGTGTAAGTAATATTATTCATGGCAATTATTTTGCTTTGTATCATACATTCTACCTCCATGATGGTTATAATACAGCAAATTTTCCCATTTTTCTCTATAGAGAAGGACCGATTTGGAAACTCAAGATGAGTTAACCTGTGCTAATACCTCTGCTATCTTCAAGAATGCTTGGTGGCAGTATCGGAATTACCTGAAGAAAACGTACTTCACTGGCAAAGAAACTCATCAAATTCCCTTACTGTAGCGACCAGACCTCAAATGGCCTGTGCTGCTGTGCACCAGTGTCATCCCTGGATCAGTAATGCTGACACGCACAGTACAAATGGAGGATTTATAACAGAGTAGCAATCACACACTTATTACATCGAATATCTCCGAAGAGATTAAGTATGATAAACATGGCTTAAGGCCATCTAAAACGATAACAGCGGAAGACTTGGAAGATAAGTGAGTCCATCACTCCAGCGGCATCACTGAGTATAAGACCACGACCTAAGGCACCTTACTCGTCGTCTGAAAAGTCTGCAACATGAAACGTTGCAGCCCGAAAACGGGTCAACACATAGAATATGCTGGCAAAATAACACATAGAGAGCAATGAACAACAATAATGCTATACTACATGCATATATGGCTGGTGGAAAGCTCTATGATTACAGTTTTGCGAAAAGCCAATTTTATCCTACTTCAAAGGAATAAATTTTATTTAACTATCATGGTGGTTGAAACATTGAGAAGGTACCTCCAACTCAATCCCAATTAAGTGTCATCTTTAACCCAACAAAATTAATTATAAGTATCACGGTGATGAGGTTCAAATGATAATCCAGGTACTAGATACTCAAGTTGTCCATAACCAGGGACACGGCTAATCATGATTAGTTTGTACACTCTGCAGAGGTTTGCGCACTTTTCCCCTACATCTGCTAGTCCACCTCTTCAAGAGATCCTGTAACCTACTCAACTATGCTAGAGCCCATAATAGCTTGTGGCTGCACACGGAAGTTTCTAGCATGAATAATCTTATGATCCCTTTGAGCCTGGGTGGCGGACCTTATAAAATCAGACAACACTGGGTTCTCCAGGTGCCTCAATCCACCCAGATGTGAGTTTTAGTTGCCACCTTAAGTTGAACCATTATTAAACATCTCACATCTGTCATGAATGTCACTCAAACCCAATCCACGTCTACGAGCATAGCATGGCAATATAATAGCCACGTAGAAGTAACTCCCAAGGGTTTGATAAGAAAACAGGTAATAGGTACTACCTCAACTACTTCCCAATACCCACAGTTTAATTAGATCCTAATCATGCAAGTGTTTGAGGAAATAGATCCAATGCAATAAAAACTGCGTATGAACGGGGTATGATCAAAGTGTTACTTGCCTTGCTGATGATCCGCAAAACCTAGCGAGTCGAAGTAACAAGCGGCACACTCCGGGTACTCTATCACAAACAAACAAGCATACAATCAGTACACATCTAATGCATAGGTAAAACTCGAATGAAAGATCCAACCAGAAAGTTCAACTTAAGAACTCCGGTTTGCAAAAAGAATCAACTCGAAAGAAGCAACGAAAGTCAAACGGCGAAAGAAAGAAACTTCGTTTGCTAATCTGGATCTAGGTCAAATTTTACTGTAGCAAAAACTTGTTTGAGTAGGTTAAACGGAAAGAGAATTTCGAGACGAAACTCTAGGTGCTTGAATCGCCTGATTTCGATAAACGAGCGAGAAGTTAAACAGAATCGAAGATTTGATCAGAAATCGAATCTGAGAAAATAACGAGAAAAATCCGACGAAAAAGAAAAACGGTCGAACGGTTAAATAACGGACGTTCGTTATCAGAGAAAAACCGACGAATGCGTTTGTTAAAACGAACGGTTCGGTGAACGCTCGCAAAATAATAAAACCGAAAAAAAAACCGATCTAGGGTGTTTTTTTTAAAACGAAAACCGGCAAAGGTCAACGGCATCGGGCAGTACCTCGTCGGGCTACTCCGGCGAGGGCTCCGGCGGGGCTCCGGGCTCGGGCGCGGGGCTCGGGGGCTCGGGGGGGCGCGAGGGGC
>NC_057814.1:392569819-392576942 GCF_018294505.1 Triticum aestivum | reverse complement strand
GAGGAGAGGCGCGAGGCGGGCCGGCGCTCGGCTGGGCTTCGGCCCGGTCGGGCGTCGCGCAGTTTTTTTTAAATAAGTTCCGCGGAAAATAATTGACGGAAAAATAAATAAAAATCAGAAAAATATGAAATAAATTTTCCCCGTCTAGTTAGAAAATCTAGAATAGAGTGAACATTTTTTTAATCAAAATAATATTTTGAAAAACATGCAATATTTTTAATGCAATAAAAATTGCAAATAAAATCCAAATAAATTCCAAATAATGATTTTAACATTTTTCCTCCAGTATTTCAATTGTTTTGGAGAAGTCATATTTTCTCCTCTCGTTTATTCTAAAATGAAATATTTTTCCGGAGAGAAAAATAATTAAAACCTAAATCCTCGTCTTATTATTTGATAAAAATCAAATATGAAAATTTGAGAAAATCCCCAACTCTCTCCGAGGGTCCTTGAGTTGCTTAGGATTTATCGAGGATTTGTCAAAATGCAATAAAACATGATATGCAATGATGATCTATGTATAACATACCAAATTGAAAATTTGGGATGTTACAAACCTACCCCCCTTAAGATGAATCTCGCCCTCGAGATTCGGGTTGGCTAGAAAACAGGTGGGAGTGGTCTTTCCGTAGATCTTCCTCTCGCTCCCAGGTGGCTTCATCTTCTGTGTGGTGACTCCACTGAACTTTGTAAAACTTGATAACCTTGCTGCGGGTAACTCGGCTGGCATACTCGAGAATCTTAACTAGTTTCTCCTCATAGGTCAAATCACTTTCCAACTGAATGGCTTCCAGTGGCACAGTATCTCTCAGTGGTATCTCAGCCATCTCTGCGTGGCACTTCTTCAACTGCGAAACGTGAAATACATCATGTACTCCAGACAATCCTTCGGGCAATTTCAACTTGTAAGCAACTTCTCCCATACGTTCCAACACTCTGTATGGTCCGATAAAACGGGGCGCTAACTTTCCTTTAACTCCAAAGCACTTCACTCCACGAAGTGGTGATACTCGAAGATACACTCTGTCTCCGATTTCGTGAACTGTCTCCTTTTGTTTAAAATCGGCATAACTCTTCTGTCTGGACTGGGCTACCTTGAGCCTATCGCGAATCATCCTCACTTTCTGTTCAGACTCCTTAATCAAATCTGGTCCAAACAACTGACGGTCTCCAACTTCGTCCCATAACAACGGTGTTCTACACCTCCTTCCGTACAAAGCTTCGAAAGGGGCCATCTTCAAACTGGTTTGATAACTGTTGTTATAAGAAAACTCCGCATATGGCAAATTGTCGTCCCAACTAGATCCATAATCTAGTGCACATGCTCTCAACATGTCCTCCAAAATCTGGTTGACTCTCTCGGTCTGTCCATCTGTCTGCGGGTGAAAAGCTGTACTGAATTCCAGCCTGGTTCCCAATGTTTCATGTAGCTGCTTCCAAAATTTCGAGGTAAATTGGGTTCCTCTGTCTGATACAATGGTCCTCGGAACTCCATGCAAACATACGATCCTGGTCATGTATATCTTTGCCAACTTAGCACTGGTGTAAGTGGTCTTCACTGGAATGAAATGAGCCACTTTCGTCAATCGATCAACTACAACCCATATCGAGTCATAGCCTGAACGAGTCCTGGGTAATCCGGTGATAAAATCCATGCCTATTTTATCCCACTTCCATTCAGGTATCGGCAATGGCTGTAGCAATCCTGCTGGCTTCTGATGCTCTGCCTTCACTCTCTGACATACATCACAAACTGATACATACTCCGCAATATCCTTCTTCATTCCGGTCCACCAGAAAGTATTCTTCAAATCCAAATACATCTTGGTATTCCCTGGGTGAATCGAGTACGGTGAATCATGTGCTTCTTGCAAAATCAACTTCCTGATCTCCGGATCATTTGGCACATATACGCGGTCCTCGAACCATAAGGTATCGTGCTCATCCTCACGAAATCCCTTGGCTTTTCCTTTGCTCATCTTCTCCTTTATCTCTTCAATCTCCTTGTCTGACTTCTGAGCTTCTCTGATCCTTTCCATCAAGGTAGACTGAATCTCCAATGTCGCTAAATAGCCTCTTGGGACTATTTCCAAACATAGCTCGCGAAGGTCCTCGGCTAACTCCTGAGGTAACTCTCCGGTCATGAGGGTGTTGACATGACTCTTGCGGCTCAACGCGTCTGCTACTACGTTAGCCTTTCCTGGGTGATAATGCAATCTCATATCATAATATTTAATGAGCTCCAACCATCTTCTCTGTCTGAGATTTAACTCCTTCTGCGTGAAAATGTACTTCAAACTCTTGTGATCCGTGTACACCTCACAATGGTTTCCGATGAGAAAATGCCTCCATGTTTTCAATGCATGCACTACGGCTGCTAATTCCAAATCATGTGTAGCATAATTCTTCTCATGGGGTTTAAGTTGTCGTGAAGCATATGACACAACTCTTCCTTCCTGCATAAGCACTGCTCCAAGTCCTCGACGAGAAGCGTCGCAATAAACTTCATAGTCCTTGCGTTGATCTGGCAGAATCAACACTGGTGAGGTAACCAATCGTTTCTTCAACTCCTGGAAACTATCTTCACATTCCTCAGTCCAATTGAATTTGGTGTCCTTCTTCAATAGCTCAGTCATGGGCTTAGCAATCTTCGAGAAATTCTCGATGAATCTCCGGTAGTATCCTGCAAGTCCAAGAAAACTCCGGATTTCTCCAACTGTCGTGGGTGATTCCCAACTTGTCACTGTGTCAACCTTGGCAGGGTCTACTGCTATTCCTTCTCCAGAAATAACATGTCCAAGGAATCCAACTTCCTTCAGCCAAAACTCACATTTGCTGAACTTGGCGTATAGCTGATGTTCTCTGAGCTTCTCAAGTACCAATCATAAATGCTCCTCGTGCTCTTCTTCATCCTTGGAAAAGATTAAAATATCATCAATGAACACCACGACGAACTTATCCAAAAACTCCATAAACACTTTGTTCATCAGGTTCATGAAATAGGCAGGTGCGTTAGTCAGTCCAAATGACATAACGGTATACTCATACAATCCATATCTGGTGGTAAATGCCGTCTTGGGTATATCCTGCTCTCGAATCTTTAACTGATGGTATCCTGATCGTAGATCGATCTTGGAAAATACTTTAGCTCCTTGCAAGCGGTCAAACAAATCATTGATCATCGGCAGTGGGTACTTGTTCTTGATGGTCACTTCATTCAATCATCGGTAATCAACAACCATCCTCAGCGATCCATCTTTCTTCTCCACTAGAAGTACTGGTGATCCCCAAGGTGACGAGCTTGGGAGAATATAGCCTTTATCCAGTAACTCCTTGATCTGCTTCTTAATTTCCTCCAAATCCTTTGCGGGCATCCTGTACGGTCTCTTAGATATTGGCCCTGTGCCTGGCAAAAGTTCAATCAAAAACTCAATGTCTCTATCTGGTGGCATGCCTGGCAACTCTTCTGGAAATACATCCGGATAATCCTTCACCACTGGTACTTCCTCCTGTACAACTCCTGACAAGGAATTCACTTGAGTCCTCTTCGGCATATGCCGGGATACATACTTGATCCTTTTTCCTTCTGGGGTGGTAAGCAAAATCGTCTTGCTGGCACAATCGATGTTCCCTCCATACAACGATAGCCAATCCATTCCCAAAATCACATCCAAACCTTGCGATTCCAAAACAATGAGGTCTGAGGGGAAAACATGCCTACCAATGGCCAACGGTATCTGAAAACATCCTTGGGTGGCCATATACTCTGCTCCTGGCGAGGTTACTAACATAGGGGTTTTGAGAACTTGGGTGGACATCTTAAACTTATTCACGAATCCCCTTGATATGTATGAATGCGATGCACCAGTATCGAAAAGAACGGTTGCAGTAAATGACTTAACCAAAAACTTACCTATTACTGCATCAGGCTGAGCTTCAACCTCCTCCACGCTCACGTGGTTCACATGCCCTTTGTTGAACGGGTTCGGCTTCTTCCCAGAGCTTCCATTGCCATTTCCATTTTGGGCTTCGGGACAATCAGTAGCATAATGTCCCGTCTTCTGGCACTTGAACCAAGTAATGTGACTTAGATCTCTCTTGGTTGGTGTAGATGGGTTGGTACGGTTCTGTCCGTTTCCTCCTCCATTCCCATTACCATTCTTGGAGCCATTATGGTTGTGCGAACTACCTCCTCCATGGGTATGCTGAAACTGTCCTCCCGGCTTCGGGGTAAATCGTGGCTTCTGCTGGGCTCCAGAATTGTACTTCCCTTGTCCATAATTCCTCTTGCGGTTTTCAATCTGCTGTTGCTTCCCTTCAATCATGAGAGCTCTATCTACCAGCTCCTGGTAGTTGTTGAAGGTTGCTACCATCAGCTGCATACTCAGTTCATCATTCAGTCCTTCCAAGAATTTCTCCTGCTTGGCAGCATCTGTAGCAACGTCATCTGGTGCATAACGTGCTAACTTACTGAATTCCTCCACATACTGGCCTACGGTGCGTCCTCCTTGGCGTAGGTTACGAAACTCACGCTTCTTCATAGCCATAGCTCCTGCTGAAACATGAGCTGTACGGAAAGCTTGCTGAAACTGGTCCCATGTGACAGTGTCAATAGGGTGCGTGGCTGTATAATTCTCCCACCATGATGCTGCGGGTCCATCAAGCTGATGTGCGGCAAAACGCACTCTTTCCGCATCTATGCATCCTGCAGTGGTCAACTCCCTTCCAACTTTGCGGAGCCAATCATCTGCTACAATCGGCTCGGTGCTACTGGAAAACACCGGCGGGTTTAGCCTTAAGAAGCGGGCTAAGTGATCAACAGGTGGTGGTGGCGGTGGGTTGTTGTTGTTGTTGCCTTGGTTCTGCACTAACACTTGCATCAGGGCATTCTGTTGCTGAATCAACTGGGTGATCTCTGGCGGGAAAACAAATCCGGTGTCGCGTCTCGGAGGCATCTGATAGGTTTAGAAAAGATGAGAGTTAAGAATAGAATGAGGTCTAGAGAGAAAACACTACCCATATGCTCATGAGACAAATTCAATCATTATCACTCAATCAATCCAAACAAGGCAAAACAATCGATCTAACTAGCGCTACAAAGTGCTTGAACTATACTATCAAATGGGGGAAAACTACTACTGATATGGTGGTCTACTAGAAATTCTGATCCGTTGAAGACTCCATGATGTCTGCTCCAGCTTCATCAATCCATTCGTCTTCACTTGGTTCCGAGTCGGTGTCGTCGATGATGATGTAGTTATCCGGACAAGTGCATTCATCGACTTCTGCTTTTGGCACTGGATTTCCAACGAATGCTCCAATCTTATTCTCCAGGTCGTCAATCTTCCCTACTAGTGCATTGATTTCCTCCAAGTAATCTTCGCGTGTAGCCTTCAGTTCTTCTTGGAGTTCCTTGATCTTCGTTAATGCCTTCTTCAGTTCTTCCTTGTCCGTGCACATCTGGTTCTCCTGGCAACGAATATGTTGGTTCTGCTCCTGGATGAAAGCTGCAATTGATCCATCCTTCTTGGTCTTGATCATCTCCCATTGCGCGTCTCGACGTCCACAAATCTGGTAAATTCTATCCTTAAGCTCCTGGTGGTAGACTTCTCCAATGCGTCCCATGGCGATATGTGCGGCCATGCTCTTCCCTAAACTCCAAGTTGGTGCTTCGAAAACCAATCTCATGGGTTCCGTAATTGGCATAAACGTCCTTCCTGGAATGATAACTTGAATCTTCCAGCTCTCCTCTTCAGGTAAAGTGGCGTTGTAGGTTCCGGTGATGCTTGGTATTCCTATGTTCAAGTACTTGGTGACTTCCTTCAAGTGTCGACCAAACGGCGTGTCTTCATCTGGTTGCATGAACTTGCTCCTTGCATTCGCCATTCCTAAAAGAGTAGAAAGTGGAGAGGGGTCAGAAATGAGAAGAGAGAAGCTTTCTAGGGCTTAAGCTTAGTGGTCGTGTCCTATAGTCAGCGTGTGCTCTGATACCAACTTTGTAGCGACCAGACCTCAAATGGCCTGTGCTGCTGTGCACCAGTGTCATCCCTGGATCAGTAATGCTGACACGCACAGTACAAATGGAGGATTTATAACAGAGTAGCAATCACACACTTATTACATCGAATATCTCCGAAGAGATTAAGTATGATAAACATGGCTTAAGGCCATCTAAAACGATAATAGCGGAAGACTTGGAAGATAAGTGAGTCCATCACTCCAGCGGCATCACTGAGTATAAGACCACGACCTAAGGCACCTTACTCGTCGTCTGAAAAGTCTGCAACATGAAACGTTGCAGCCCGAAAACGGGTCAACACATAGAATATGCTGGCAAAATAACACATAGAGAGCAATGAACAACAATAATGCTATACTACATGCATATATGGCTGGTGGAAAGCTCTATGATTACAGTTTTGCGAAAAGCCAATTTTATCCTACTTCAAAGGAATAAATTTTATTTAACTATCATGGTGGTTGAAACATTGAGAAGGTACCTCCAACTCAATCCCAATTAAGTGTCATCTTTAACCCAACAAAATTAATTATAAGTATCACGGTGATGAGGTTCAAATGATAATCCAGGTACTAGATACTCAAGTTGTCCATAACCAGGGACACGGCTAATCATGATTAGTTTGTACACTCTGCAGAGGTTTGCGCACTTTTCCCCTACATCTGCTAGTCCACCTCTTCAAGAGATCCTGTAACCTACTCAACTATGCTAGAGCCCATAATAGCTTGTGGCTGCACACGGAAGTTTCTAGCATGAATAATCTTATGATCCCTTTGAGCCTGGGTGGCGGACCTTATAAAATCAGACAACACTGGGTTCTCCAGGTGCCTCAATCCACCCAGATGTGAGTTTTAGTTGCCACCTTAAGTTGAACCATTATTAAACATCTCACATCTGTCATGAATGTCACTCAAACCCAATCCACGTCTACGAGCATAGCATGGCAATATAATAGCCACGTAGAAGTAACTCCCAAGGGTTTGATAAGAAAACAGGTAATAGGTACTACCTCAACTACTTCCCAATACCCACAGTTTAATTAGATCCTAATCATGCAAGTGTTTGAGGAAATAGATCCAATGCAATAAAAACTGCGTATGAACG
>NC_057814.1:392385095-392569149 GCF_018294505.1 Triticum aestivum | reverse complement strand
AAGCTTGGGGAAGGGGGCGGCCGGGGCGGCGTGGCCGGGGCGGACTCCGGCGGCGGCTCGGCGTCGGGCGGGAAGAGGAGAGGCGCGAGGCGGGCCGGCGCTCGGCTGGGCTTCGGCCCGGTCGGGCGTCACGTAGTTTTTTTTAAATAAGTTCCGCGGAAAATAATTCACAGAAAAATAAATAAAAATCAGAAAAATATGAAATAAATTTTCCCCGTCTAGTTAGAAAATCTAGAATAGAGTGAACATTTTTTTAATCAAAATAATATTTTGAAAAACATGCAATATTTTTAACGCAATAAAAATTGCAAATAAAATCCAAATAAATTCCAAATAATGATTTTAACATTTTTCCTCCAGTATTTCAATTGTTTTGGAGAAGTCATATTTTCTCCTCTCGTTTATTCTAAAATGAAATATTTTTCCGCAAAGAAAAATAATTAAAACCAAAATCCTCGTCTTATTATTTGATAAAAAACAAATATGAAAATTTGAGAAAATCCCCAACTCTCTCCGAGGGTCCTTGAGTTGCTTAGGATTTATCGAGGATTTGTCAAAATGCAATAAAACATGATATGCAATGATGATCTATGTATAACATACCAAATTGAAAATTTGGGATGTTACACTTACGTTCTCCTAAAACACATTTACTGGACGATGACTGGGAACGCCTTGTTCTTTACTGGTCCCGAACCAAGAATTTGGTAAGGTCTATGAGCTCATTTTGTTTTAAGTACTATATGCTTGCGTCTTACTATACTCCATTCATGTAGAACAAGTGCTTAAACCTGAAGAACAACTGTTCTCATTTAACATTCCATTGCTATCGTGCATACTACTTTGCTCTTGTATCACTGTATTTACTCATACAAACTTATTTTTAAATTGAACTATCCAATGGAAACTCCAATGGCACAACAGGTATGTTTACGCATGTTTCTTTAACAGGTTTGCTCTAATAAATAGCTCTGTTGATTTCAATTTCAATTGTGTATACAGTTGACTTCTCATATCATGCACATTACTAGCATCATAACCGGGCCAATAGTGTTGTTGTACATGTAGACCCGTGGTACCCATTTGAAATCTTGTTGTGCCGTTTAGTTTCCCACACTTTGTATTCTTTCAGTGCTGCTTTCTCTTGAACTGATATGATTTGAACCGTGTCTCTATTTTGATTTGGCAAGACAATGAAGTGACCATAGGACATAGATATATGTTTGTTTGATGCTTTTATAATGTACTACTTGGCAATAGAAGACTTGTTAGTTTAATCTTGTCCACCTTACTAATGAACTGGTTCACCGAAATGAGTTTCATATACTAGTACATGCTAAACCTGTTATGTGTCTGCTTGTTTCTTCTTTTAGAATGCTGACAGAATATTGGGGAAGAGTGCCTTATTAAGCAATGATAAACGAAGTAATGCAGATAAGGTTCAAGATCGTGAGACATCCTTGTTGGTCTCCAACAAAGCTAATAAAACAGCTAAGGAAAACTATCTTGAAGACAGTGAGGCAACCCCAAAGTCCTGTCTTGGCTTACTGTTCGAGTTACTTGCCACTACCGTTTGCACAAGCTATTCAAACTCACTTTCTGAATCAGTTCGGTTTCTTGAATCTCAACTACAAGCTGAAAGACATCGATCAGCTGTGCTGCGACAAGAAGCGGAAGGACTGCGGAAGTCCCTAGAGCATTCAGATGCATACTTTCTGGTGCAACAGCAAGCGTTGGAGGATTTTAGCGCCAAACAGGACAAAGCTAATAAGCTTGCTAAGCTTATTGCCAGCATGGTGGATACCCAAGATAACGTTTCTTGAGCTCTTCTGAAGTTGTTTCAGTTATGGACTTGTTTTGATGCTGCGTTTATTTGCACTGGTGGCCAATTTTGACGGCCAGTGCATGTAATATGCTGCTTTGTTCCCTATATTTGCACTGGTGGCGAACTTTGATGCCCCAGTGGATGTAATATGTGCAATAGCTGTAATAGGCTAGCGTTAGTTGCTTGCTTATTTATTTCCTTATTGTCTTGTTTAGTTGTTTGCTTGTAGTCACTGTAGTTCCTTTTCCGCGTTTTTTTAGTGGCCACAATAACCTAGTTTTGGTAACTAGGCCACAATAATCATGGCAACACACGGACTGTTGTAACCATGGGCCTCCTGCGGGCCATAGGATCCGTGGGCCTTCTACGGGCCATAGGATCCATGGGCCTTTTACGGGCCGTAGGATCCATGGACTTTCTTCGGGCCGTATGATCCTTGGGCCTTCTACGGGCCATATGATCCATGGGCCTTCTACGGGCCGTAGGATCCATTGGCCTTCTACGGGCCGTATAATCATTTCGCCAAACATGGGCCGTACTATTCGTGGACCATAACGGGCCATTAAAAGGCCGTATTTGATAACACTATGAAAACAACCCAACGGGTTAACGGGCCACAAACGGGCCGAATGTAACCACGAGCTGTATTTGGCCCACAAACGGAACAGGCCAGTAATGGACCGTATCTAACCGAATTCTAGAATGAGCCCAAGAATAAATGGGCCCTTAGAAGGACGAAAGTTAACACGGGCTGGAAACGGCCGACGGAATAATGGGCCGTTAATGGGAAGCGATACACTGTTCATTATGGGCCAGCTTCATCCCGGGCCTTTAATGGGCCGAGAGTTACAAAGGGCCTCATATGGGCCGAAAGACATCATGGGTCATACATGGGCCGGAAGTTACAACAGGTTGGAATCATATTGGATGGCCCAGATGAAGTTACTGGGCTTAATTCCGATAGGCCGTAACGGGCCGGTAGTAAGCGGGCCGTAAATGGGCTATATATGAATAGGCCGTTAACAGGCTTTCCGTGGGCCGGCCCGTTACCTTTTGACCAAGTCAAACGGGCCGGCCTTTCCACCGGAATGGGCCTCTGTTGGGCCGTGCCACGTTTCGACGTATCATAGGCGCCTCCTGTCCAATGAGTGGATGACATCTGTCTGAACATTGAGCTGACATATGTTTCCTCCGGCCAATGAGAATTTTACACGTGGAAAATTCCCATTGGTCTGGGCTTTTAATGGGTTATTGGATCCAAAACCGGACCCGATAGCTTAACGGCGTCCCGTTACGGTGGATGCCACGTGTTGGTCACCCTTGACGAAAGCACTTATATGACGCGCGATTTATCGTCATGGAAGTGGACACTTCCGTGATGATAATTTTGGTAATGTCATGGAACACTTCTAAGACAACACATGTATGACTATCTTGATTCTGTGATAAATTTGTCATGGATGTACATGCATGACAGAAAACGTGACCTACTGTGACAAACACGTATCATCACGGAAGTGTCTTTTTTTTGTAGTGTTATCCAGATCATCACAGACTGTTCTGTTTTTGACAGATTCTATTTTCAATGCATAGTTTGCTTGTTTTCTAGTTTCTATGGCTTATATTGCTCAATATAAATTGTGGAAATGATATGCTACAGTAGGCGTTGTGTGGAAACAATTATGAATCTTGTCTTTGATAGTACCAAAGTGAAATGGTTTGCTCTTTATCATACTAACCTATCTCACAAAGTTCCGTTAAGTTTTGTGTGATTGAAGTTTTCATGTTTTGGGTGAGATGATGATATGAGGAGAATAAGGAGTGACAAGACCCTAATCTTGGGGATTGCCAATGCACCCCAAGTTAATATCCAAGGAATATCCAAGCAACGAAGCTTGGGGATGCCCCGGAAGGCATCCCCTCTTTCGTCTCCAACATTATCGGTAACCTCACTTGGAGCTATGTTTTCATTCGTCACATGATATGTGTTTTGCTTGGAGCATCATTTTATTTTGTTATGATTTGCTTGCTTTTATTTAGAATAATGTTTTGCATCTTTTATTTCAATAAAAGTCGCATTGATAGCCTTTGCCATGCTTATTTTGCAAGTATACATGTTGCTGTTTGAAAACAGAAAGTTTATCGATGTTGCAAAAATTCCCGAGGAAAGTCAGAATGTGATAAAATGTTGAGACTTTTTGCAAAATGAGATATGATAAACTTTCTACAGTGTGGTAGAATTTCATAATGTTTGGAGTTGAATAAGTATTGATACTCCGGCATTCTTTACAGATTGTACTGTTTTGGCAGATTGCTGTTATGTTTGCATTGTTTGCATATGTTTG
This sequence comes from Triticum aestivum, assembly GCF_018294505.1. NCBI lineage: Eukaryota > Viridiplantae > Streptophyta > Magnoliopsida > Poales > Poaceae > Triticum > Triticum aestivum. The sequence continues at coordinate 392,564,979 of NC_057814.1, read as the reverse complement.
CTTGTTTAATGAATCTATTTGAGGATAGGAGTATTAAATATGAGAGGCATTTAGTATGAAATTTTGAATAATAATTTTAGTGATTTGCTACAGTAGAAGATTTTTGCATTGGTTTATACTAACTTATCTCACGAGTTCTTGTTGAGTTTTGTGTGGATGAAGCTTTTAAGATTTAGGGAAACCATGAAATAAAAGGAATTAAGGAGACACAAAATCTCAAGCTTGGGGATGCCCAAGGCACCCAAGATAATATTTCAAGAAGTCTCAAGCACCTAAGCTTGGGGATGCCCCGCTAGGCATCACACCTTTCTTCCTTCAACAATTATCAGTTAGTATCGGTTGAGCCTAAGTTTTTGCTTCTTCACATGATGTGTGCTATTCTTAGAATGTCATCTTACTTTCTTTTGCTTGATGTTTAAATAAAGTACTTAGATCTGAAAGCTTTAAATAAGAGAGAGTCCTCAATTAGCTACCCATTTCCTTAACTACTCGCATGATCTTCACTTATATCTTTTTGGAGTAGTTTGTCTTTTGCTCTTGTGCTTCACTTATATCCTATGAGTAAATTGTTGAATGAATTGAATATCATGAAGATGAAATCATATCATGCCTCGTGGTAGCTTCACATTGGGTTTAGAAAGTGAAATCCTTTGAGGCTTGACAATCACAATATTGGTCATACAAGCAATTCACGAATAATTAGTATAAGGAAGAGTACTTTCACATATAAATACACTATCAAGGAAATATTTCGTGATTGTGAGCCCCCATCAAAATATTATATGCCAAAATTGTTGACATTGGACAAGGAAGACAACGTAATGATTTATGTTTGTTCATACTCACATAGAAGTTATATTGTTATAGATCCTTCAACATGTGGTGCTTGCCCCCCATCTTTGCTAGCCAAAAATTCCACACCAAGTAGAGATACTACTTGTGCATCCAAAAAACCTTAAACCGGAAACTTATTTTCAAGAGTCCACCATACCTACCTAAGGATTGAGTCAGATCCTTGAAGTAAGTTGTCATCGGTGCAATAAGGCAATAAAAATTGCTTCTAAAAGTGTAAGATCATTTAGTGTAAGAGAAAATTGAGCGTTGTACGAACTTATGATGGCAAAGCAATAAAAGTGATGGACTGCATAATAAAGGTTGCTATCATAAGGGGTAATATAACATGACGTTCTTTTGCACTAAGGGATTGAGCATACAAACAAAGAAGCGCATGGTAACCTCTGCTTCCCTCTGCGAAGGGCCTATCTTTTACTTTTCAGTATTTATTTTTATGCAAAGAGTCAAAGTTATTCTCTCTTTCCTTTTTATTTTTCTCTTTTGGCAAGTATCATGTGGTGAGGAAAGATCTAGGCACATATGTCCAGTTGAATATGGGTAGCATGAGTTATTACTGTTGACACCACCCTTGAGGTGAATATGTTGGGAGGCAAAACAATAAGCCCCTATCTTTCTATGTGTCCGGTTGAAACATTTTGCTCATGTGCACACGGTGAGTGTTAGCAATCATAGAAGACTATATGATGGTTGAGTATGTGGAGCTCTTACTTAAACTCTGTTGCATAAGTTAAATTGCAATTGCTTGGTGACTAAGAACATAGGTTGTTGAGTTTCAAGAGAATTCATTGTTTGAACCTTAACATGTGAATTGGTTGCCACTATAACATGAGAAGTTTTATAGGAAAAATAATTGCTGTTATGATGCTAGGAAAAGTGATTGAAATTTTTATTTATCAAACTTGTGCACTTTGCTAGCATTCACACTTCATAAATTATTTCTTTTATCATTTACCTACTCGAGGACGAGCAGGAATTAAGCTTGGGGATACTGATACGTCTCCAACGTATCTATAATTTATGAAGTATTCATGCTGTTATTTTATCATTCTTGGATGTTTTACAATCATTTTATAGCAACTTTATATCATTTTTTGGGACTAACCTATTGACCCAGTGCCCAGTGCCAGTTGCTGTTTTTTGCTTGTTTTTTACATCGCAGGAAATCAATACCAAACGGAGTCCAAACGCAACGAAACTCCACGGGGATTTTTTATGGGCTAGAAGACATCCATTGGGTCAGAGCTACACCTAGGGGGTGCCCCGAGGGGGGAACAACCCACCAGGGCGCGCCAGGCCCCCCTCGCGCGCCCAGGTGGGTTGTTCCCACCTCGGTGGCCTCCCGTACCCCTTCTTTGCACTATAAATTACCAAATATTACGAAACCCTTCAGGGTTAATCTAGATCAGAAGTTCTGTTGCCGCAAGGTCTCTGTATCCGCGAAAACCAATCTAGACCCCGTTTCGGCACCCTGCCGGATAGGGGGAATCATCTCCGGTGGCCATCTTCATCATCCCGGCGGCCACCACGATGAGGAGGGAGTAGTCCACCCTCGGGGCTGAGGGTTTGTACCCAGTAGCTATCTCTCTCTCTGGTGATCTATATCATGGGCTTTGTTAATATAGATGGATCATATGATGTTTCTACCCTCTATACTCTTGTTATGATGAATTGAATCTTTACCCTTTGAACTTTTGTCTTGTCGGATTGAATATTCAGAGATGAGGACACATGATATATATCTTGCGGTATGAATACTTGAAGTGACAATTGGGGTATCATATTGATTCACTTGATATGTGTCTTGGTATTCAACACGCAGATTCCCGCGGTGATATTGGGGTAATCTATGCATAGCGGTTGATGCATGTTTTTCTGCGGTAGAAACTTCGGGGTCTCTTTGTAGTTCCTTGTGTGGATTGAGTATTATGAATATGAATTTGCTTTGGTGTTATTCTAGTACGAACTCTTGATTAGATCGAACGGAACGAATAGCTTTGAGGTGGTCTCGTAACCTACAAACAATATCTATCTTTTGTTCTCCGCTAATAGGAACTCGGGAGTGATTCTTTATTACACTTTGAGGGATAATCATATGATCCAACTATGTTAGCACCGTTGGGAGATTGCACTAGTGAAAGTACGGACCCTAGGCCTTGTTTTCAAGCATTGCAATACCGTTTTTGTGCCCGTTTACTAATTGCTACCTTGCTGTTTTTATTTATTCAGATTATAAAAATATATTTCTACCATCAATATTACACTTTTACCACCATCTCTTCGCCGAACTAGTGCACCTATACAATTTGCCATTGTATTGGGTGTGTTGGGGACACAAGAGATTTCTTCTATTTGGTTGCAGGGTCATTTGAGAGAGACCATCTTCATCCTACACCTCCCACGGATTGATAAACTTTAGGTCATCCACTTGAGGGAAAATTGCTACTGTCCTACAAAACTCTGCTCTTGGAGGCCCAACACAAGTCTACAAGAATAAAGTTGCGTAGTAGACATCAGTATGGGCTCAAAAGCCTCCTCGTCAAACTGTGGCAGTAGCCTGCGCTTGGGATAGCTCTTTGTTTGGCGCTCAAAGCCGTATCCTTCTTCGGCGGCCAGGACCTTAGTCCATCTGTCGTTGAGCATATCCTGTTCGGCTAGAATCTGTTGTTGTTTCCTTTTCAGGCTCCACGCAGTGGCGATTAGCCGTTGCTTGAAGCGTTGTTGTTCGAGGGGTTCCTCTGGCATGATGAAATCTTCGTTACCGAGGCTAACGTCCTCTTCGGAGGCCGGTAAATAGTTACTATCTTCCGAATCCTCGTGATAGGCAAGTTCGTCGGGGTTGACTTGTCCCTCCTCCCACTCATCCTGCTCGAGCGTAGGCTCAACGGGGTGGTCGGAGTCTTCGGCATTGTCCAGAGTGTCATTATCTCCGGTGCCGGTATTGTTTTCCCTCGCCCGACGCGATCGTGAGCGGCGCCGCTGATGTCGGCGTTTTGGTGGTTCATCGACGGGCTTATCCTCATCTGGGTCTTGAGTGCCATCATCGTCCTTCTTCTCAGGCATGTCCACCATGTATATATCGTAAGTAGAAGTGGTCGTCCAACGCCAGTAGGCGGGTTTTTACCTGGTTCGGCTCCGGCATCGTCGTCCATGCCATCGATGTCTTCGGAGGCGTAGTCTAGCATGTCAGTTAGGTCCTCAACAGTGGGTATTAAGTGGGTGGTGGGTCGGACATAAAATTCCCTGCTCTCAGCCCCCAGTTCAGGCTGGGTGTGGTTCGGGGGTGATACTTCCGTGATGGCAAGAGATCGCATTAGGTCCAGTGTTTCGTTTAAGAGCGAAAGCTGGACAGGCGTCTGAGGGTCTGCGGATCAAGGTTTGGTAATAACCACATGACCGAGCTCGATGGGTGCAGACCTCGAGAGTTTGGAGTTGTTGTCCAGAGGCGGGCCCGGCTTTCCAATGACAACGAGAGTCATGTTTGACTCCGGGTCCGCTGACGGTATGGTCGCATCTGGGTGTCCGGCTAGAAGCTCCTTGATGGGAGAGAGTCCGGTGGGGTTCACCCTCCTGTCTTCGGACGAAGTGGTCCGCCCCGGATCTAAGGCCGAGGCGGGCATGAGTGTCGACCCCTGAACGGAATCTGATGGTGGATCCGAAGGGCCTTCTTCGTATGGGTGGGGAGTGGCGGTCGAGGCCGTGAACCCCTCAAAGATCAAGTTTCCTCGGATGTGAGCGATGTAATTCAAACTTCCAAACCTGATCTGATGACCAGGGGCGTAGCTGTCGACCTCCTCGAGGCGATGATAACCCACAAGTATAGGGGATCGCAACAGTTTTCGAGGGTAGAGTATTCAACCCAAATTTATTGATTCGACACAAGGGGAGCCAAAGAATATTCTCAAGTATTAGCAGTTGAGTTGTCAATTCAACCACACCTCAAAGACTTAATATCTGCAGCAAAATATTTAGTAGCAAAGTAGTATGGAAGTAACGGTAACGGTGGCAAAAGTAACAATAGTAGTTTTTGTAGCAATCATAACAATGGCAACGGAAAAGTAACTAAGCAAAGATCAATATGTGAAAAGCTTGTAGGCAATGGATCAATGATGGATAATTATGTCAGATGTGATTCCTCATGCAACAGTTATAACATAGGGTGACACAGAACTAGCTCCAGTTCATCAATGTAATGTAGGCATGTATTCCGAATATAGTCGTACGTGCTTATGGAAAAGAATTTGCATGACATCTTTTGTCCTACCCTCCCGTGGCAGCGAAGTCCTATTGGAAACTAAGGGATACTAAGGCCTCCTTTCAATAGAGTACCGGACCAAAGCATTAACACTTAGTGAATACATGAACTCCTCAAACTACGGTCATCACCGGGAGTGGTCTCGATTATTGTCACTTCGGGGTTGCCGGATCATAACACATAGTAGGTAACTATTGACTTGCAAGATAGGATCAGGAACTCACATATATTCATGAAAACATAATAGGTTCAGATCTGAAATCATGGCACTCGGGCCCTAGTGACAAGCATTAAGCATAGCAAAGTCATAGCAACATCAATCTTATAACATAATGGATACTAGGGATCAAACCCTAACAAAACTAACTCGATTACATGGTAAATCTCATCCAACCCATCACCGTCCAGCAAGCCTATGATGAGATTACTCACACACGGCGGTGAGCATCATGAAATTGGTGATGGAGGATGGTTGATGATGACGATAGCGACGGATTCCCCTCTCCGGAGCCCCGAACGGACTCCAGATCAGCCCTCCCGAGGAAGATTAGGGCTTGGGCGGCTCCGTATCGTAAAACGCGATGAATCCTTCTCTGATTTTTTCTCTCCCCGAAAGTGAATATATGGAGTTGGGGTTGAGGTCGGTGGAGTCCCAGGGGGCCCACGAGGCAGGGGCACGCCCCAGGAGGGGGGCTCCCTGCACCCTCATGGACAGGGTGTGGGCCCCCTGATGCTGATTCTTTTGCCAATATTTATCATTAATTCCAAAACGTGTCTCCGTGGATTTTTAGGTCATTCTGAGAACTTTTATTTCTGCACAAAAATAACACCATGGCAGTTCTGCTGAAAACAACATTAGTCCGGGTTAGTTCCATTCAAATCATGCAAGTTAGAGTCCAAAACAAGGGCAAAAGTATTTGGAAAAGTAGATACATTGGAGACGTATCAACTCCCCCAAGCTTAAACCTTTGCTTGTCCTCAAGCAATTCAGTTGGCAAACTGAAAGTGATAAAGACAAACTTTTACAAACTCTGTTTGATCTTGTTGCTGCAAATATGTAAATCCATCATTCAAGTTTTCAGCAAAGATTATGAACTAACCATATTCGCAATAACATTTAGGTCTCATGTTTACTCATATCAATGGCATAATCAACTAGCGAGATATAATAATAAATCTCGGATGACAACACTTTCTCAAAACAATCATAACATGATATAACAAGATGGTATCTTACTAGCCCTTTCTGAGACCGCAAAACATAAATGCAGAGCACCCCTGAAGATCAAGGACTGACTAGACATTGTAATTCATGGTAAAAGAGATCCAGTCATACTCAATGTAAATTAATAGAAATGCATGCGAATGACAGTGGTGCTCTCCAACTGGTGCTTTTTAATAAGAGGATGATGACTCAACATAAAAGTAAATAGATAGGCCCTTCGCAGAGGGAAGCAGGGATTTGCAGAGGTGCCAGAGCTCGAGTTTTGAAATAGAGATAAATAATATTTTGAGTGACATACTTTCATTGTCAACATAACAACCAAGAGATCTCAATATCTTCCGTGCTACACACATTATAGGCGGTTCCCAAACAGAATGGTAAAGTTTATACTCGCCCACCACCAACAACCATCAATCTATGGCTTGTCCGAAACAACGGGTGCCGTCCAACTAACAACAATACTGGGGGAGTTCTGTTTGCAATTATTTTGATTTGATTTGAGCATGGGACTGGGCATCCCAGTTACCGGCCATTTTCTCGTGAGTGATGAGTGGAGTCCACTCATCGTGAGAATAACCCACCTAGCATGGAAGATATAGACAGCCCTAGTTGATACATGAGCTATTCGAGCATACAAAACAGAATTTGAAGGTTTAAAGTTTGGCACATACAAATTTACTTGGAACGGCAGGTAAATACCGCATATAGGAAGGTATGGTGGGCTCATATGGAATAACTTTGGGGTTTATGGAAGTGGATGCACAAGCAGTATTCCCGCTTAGTACAAGTGAAGGCTAGAAAGAGACTGGGAAGCGATCAACTAGAGAGCGACAACAGTCATGAACATGCATTAAGATTAATCAACAATGAGTGCAAGCATGAGTAGGATATAAATCACCGTGAACATAAATATCATGGAGGCTATGTTGATTTTGTTTCAACTACATGCATGAACATGTGCCAAGTCAAGCCACTCGAATCATTCAAAGGAGGATACCACCCTATCATACCAGATCACAACCATTTTAATAGCATGTTGGCATGCAAGGTAAACCATTATAAGCTCCTAGCTAATTAAGCATGGCATGAGCAACTATAATCTCTAATTGTCATTGCAAACATGTTTCATTCATAATAGGCTGAATCAGGAATGATGAACTAATCATATTTACAAAAACAAGATAGGTCGAGTTCATACCAGCTTCTCTCATCTCACTCAGTCCATCATATATCGTCATTATTGCCTTTCACTCGCACGACCGAACGGTGTGGATAATAATAATAGTGCACATGCATTGGACTAAGCTGGAATCTGCAAGCATTTAATACAAGGGAGAAGACAAGGTAATATGGGCTCTTGGTTAAATCAACAATAATGCATATGAGAGCCACTCAACATTTTCATCATGGTATTCTCCTCTCGACCCCCAAAGAATAAGAAAAGAAATAAAACTATTTACACGGGAAAGCTCCCAACAAGCAAAAGAAGAACGAGAAATCTTTTTGGGTTTTCTTTTATTTACTACTACTACAGGCATGGAAAGTAAACTAGCTAAAAGCTACAACTAAATATTTTTGTTTTTCTTAAGGTGTTCAAAACACACAAGAAGAAGGCTTAGAAAGAACAAAAACTAGCATGGATAGTACAATGAAAAAGTATGAGCATCGACAACTAGAATGAGTGTGTGAACATGAATGTAATGTTGGTGAGAAATACATACTCCCCCAAGCTTAGGCTTTTGGCCTAAGTTGGTCTATGGCCACTGATGGTCTGGCGGATATCCAAAGTCGTAGCTGGGGTTGTACTGAGATGCAGCAGCTATTGCCTGAAGAGCTGCAGCTTGGAGGCGAGCTGCCTCCGTCCTCCTCTCAGACTCGTTCGCCTCCTCCCTGGTTCGAACATATCTCCTTTTTTCCTGAAAGTTAAAGAAAGTAGGAGCAGGGAGGGCAACATGGACAGTGCGCTGGTTGTCAAAGATTAGTCGGTACTGGAGGAACTGTTCATTCCTCTCAAGAAACTGATGGTGAACCATAGCACTATAATCTAGATAAGCAGGAGGCAACTCCATATCATTTCCATGTATGGGTACACCAAGATAGTTAGCTACACGAGTTGCATAAATTCCACCAAACAAATCTCCACTTGTACTGTTAAGATGCAACCTTCGTGCAACAATGGCCCCCCAAATTATATTGTTTATCACCTAATACCGCACTCTTGAGGACACTAAGATTTGGAACGCACAAGTGACAAGCCTTATCTTTACCGTTAATGCATCCACCTATAAAGAGAGCAAAATAATGTATGGAAGGGAAATGAATGCTCCCTATGGTAGCCTGTGTGATTTCCCTAGATTCCCCCACAGTGATACTAGCAAGAAAGTCTTTATATTCAGATTTGCGAGGTTCACTAACATTGCCCCACTGCGGGAGTTTACAAGCAGTATTAAAATCTTCTAGGTCCATGGTATATGATTTATCATAAAGATCAAATAAAATAGTGTGAGAATTGCGCGAGGATGTAAATTTAAACCTCCTCGCAAAGGAATCAGTTAGGTAGTGGTACTGTAGGTACTTATCTGACACGAAGTCTTCAAGATCAGCATTACGCGCATACGCGTCAAATTCATCCTTGATGCCTGCCTGGACCATAAACTCCTCTGACGGCCATTCACAAGGCCGCACTTGAGCTTCCCGCGGTGATTCATCGTCCAGCTCACGTATCGCGAGCCTTGGTCCTTGCTTCCTTGAGGAACCACCTTGGCGCATTTTCCTATGCATTTTTTCTTTCTCTGAAAAATTTCTGAAATTTTAGTGACTCAAAATAAAAGTGAACCAAACTCAACAAGATTGATAGCAACTACTCCCACAGGTACCTAGAGGTTATATCATGCATTAAAACTACTTTTGACCATATAAATTTGACATGCAAGCTCAAGAACAGGGACACCTTGGCAGCAAAAAAATGCAATAAATAAAGCACAAGAACAAAAGCTAATTGGACCTTTGGAGAATTCACATACCGAAGAACAATCCCCCAAAACAGTTTTGTGAATGGAGCTTTGAGCAAAGATATTGAAAATGGCAGCAAGATGAGCTAGAACACGGGTTTGAGCTATGGGAGGATTTTTTCTGTAGGAAGACGAAGTGAGTGGGTGCTGGAATAAGTGGAGGGGGTCCACATGGGGCCCACGAGGTAGGGGCGCGCCCCAGGGGGGTGGGCACGGCCTGTGCCCTTGTGGCCAAATGGTGGCCCCCTGGTGTGCTCTCAATGCCAGAAATTCTTAAATATTCTACAAAAAATCATATTTCATTTTCAGGACATTTGGAGAACTTTTATTTTCAGGGTATTTTTATTGCAAGGATAATTTAGAAAACAGATAGAAAATACTAATTTTGCTTTATTTAATCTAAATAACAGAAATTAAAAGGAGGGTACAGAGAGTTGTGCTTTCTAACTTCATCCATCTCGTGCTCATCAAAAGGAATCCACTAACAAGGTTGATCAAGTCTTGTTAACAAACTCTTTCCGAATAACATGAAACCGGAGAATTTTTGAATAACACTAGGTTACCTCAACGGGGATATGCATGTCCCCAACAATAAGAATATCATATTTCTTCTTGACAGTAGGAAGAGGGAATTCAAAACCTCCAATAGTAGTCGTTGAACTTTTCCAATAGAATTGATACTGTGGACTTGAGGTTGTTTCCTCGGAAAGTGTACCGTATGCTCATTACCATTAACATGAAAAGTGACATGCCTTTGTTTTAATCAATAACAGCCCCTGTAGTATTCAAAAAGGGTCTACCAAGGATAATCGACATACCATCGTCCTCGGGAATATCAAGAATAACAAAGTCCATTAAAATAGTAACGTTTGCAACCACAACAGGCACATCCTCACAAATACCGACAGGTATAGCAGTTGATTTATCGGACATTTGCAAAGATATTTCAGTAGGTGTCAACTTATTCAAATCAAGTCTACGATATAAAGAGAGAGGCATAACACTAACACCGGCTCCAAGATCACATAAAGCAGTATTAACATAGTTTCTTTTAATGGAGCATGGTATAGTTGGTACTCTTGGATCTCCTAGTTTCTTTGGTATTCCACCTTTAAAAGTATAATTGGCAAGCATGGTGGAAGTTTCAGCTTCCGGTATCTTTCTTTTATTTGTAGCAATATCTTTCATACACTTAGCATAAGGATTCATTTTAAGCATATCAGTCAAACGCATACGCAAAAAGATAGGTCTAATCATTTCAGCAAAGCACTCAAAATCCTCATCATCCTTTTTCTTGGATGGTTTAGGAGGAAAAGGCATGGGTTTCTGAACCCATGGTTCTCTTTCTTTACCGTGCTTCCTAGCAACGAAGTCTCTCTTATCATAACGTTGATTCTTTGATTGTGGGTTATCAAGAACGACAGTAGGTTCAATCTGATGTTATGATAAATTGCAATTGCTTCAATGACTGAGATTATAGTTTGTTAGTTCTCAATAAAGTTTATCATTCATACTTGACGTTGTGAATAGATTATTACTTGAGCATAAGAAATCATATGACAATATCCATATATGTTGCTGTTATAAGAATGATCATGATGCCCTCATGTCCGTATTTTATTTTATCGACACATCTACCTCTAAACATGTGGACATATTTATCGTTATCGGCTTCCGCTTGAGGACAAGCGAGGTCTAAGCTTGGGGGAGTTGATACGTCCATTTTTCATCATGCTTTTATATTGATATTTATTGCATTATGGGCTGTTATTACACATTATGTCACAATACTTATGCCTATTATCTCTTATTTTACAAGGTTTACATAAGGAGGAGAATGCCGGCAGCTGGAATTCTAGGCTGGAAAAGGAGCAAATACTAGAGACCTATTCTGCACAACTCCAAAAGTCCTGAAACTCCACGGAAGTTATTTTTGGAAATAATAAAAAATACTGAGCGAAGAAAATACCAGAGGGGGCCCACACCCTGGCCACGAGGGTGCGGGGCGCGCCCCCTGGTGGCCCTCCGGTGGCCATCTTCTGCTATATGAAGTCTTTCGTCTGAAGAAAAATCATAAGCAAGCTTTCGGGACGAGACTCCGCCGCCACGAGGCGGAACCTTGGCGGAACCAATCTAGGGCTCCGGCAGAGCTGTTCTGCCGGGGACACTTCTCTCCAGGAGGGGGAAATCATCGCCATCGTTATCACCAACGTTCCTCTCATCGGGAGGGGGGCAATCTCCATCAACATCTTCACCAGCACCATCTCCTCTCAAACCCTAGTTCATCTCTTGTATCCAATTCTTGTCTCTAAGTCTGGGATTGGTACTTGTAGGTTGCTAGTAGTGTTGATTACTCCTTGTAGTTGATGCTAGTTGGTTTATTTCGTGGAAGATCGTATGTTCAGATCCTATATGCATATTAATACTCCTCTGATTATGAACATGGATATGCTTTGTGAGTAGTTATGTTTGTTCCTGAGGACATGGGAGAAGTCTTGCTATTAGTAGTCATGTGAATTTGGTATTCGTTCGATATTTTGATGAGATGTATGGTGTCTCTCCTCTAGTGGTGTTATGTGAACGTCGACTACATGACACTTCACCATTATTTGGGCCTAGAGGAAGGCATTGGGAAGTAATAAGTAGATGATGGGTTGCTAGAGTGACAGAAGCTTAAACCCTAGTTTATGCGTTGCTTCGTAAGGGGCTGATTTGGATCCATATGTTTCATGCTATGGTTAGGTTTACCTTAATATTTCTTTTGTAGTTGTGGATGCTTGCAAGAGGGGTTAATCATAAGTGGGATGCTTGTCCAAGTAAGGACAGCACCCAAGCACCGGTCCACCCACATATCAAATTATCAAAGTACCGAACGCGAATCATATGAATGTGATGAAAACTAGCTTGACGATAATTCCCATGTGTCCTCGGGAGCGCTTTTCTTTATATAAGAGTTTGTCCAGGCTTGTCCTTTGCTATAAAAAGGATTGGGCCACCTTGCTGCACTTTATTTACTTTTGTTACTTGTTGCTCGTTACAAATTACCTTATCACAAAACTATCTGTTACCTATAATTTCAGTGCTTGCAGAGAATACCTTGCTGAAAACCGCTTATCATTTCCTTCTGCTCCTCGTTGGGTTCGACACTCTTACTTATCGAAAGGACTATGATAGATCCCCTATACTTGTGGGTCATCAAGACTCTTTTCTGGCGCCGTTGCCGGGGAGTGAAGCGCCTTATGTAGGTGCAATTTGGTAAGGAAAAATTTATATAGTGTGCTGAAATTTACTGTCACTTGTTACTATGGAAAGTAATCCTCTGAGGGGGTTGTTCGGGGTATCTTCACCCCGACTAGTAGAGCAAAGAGTTGCTCCTCAACCTACTGAACCTACTGAAAATGAAAATGCCTACTTTGAAATTCCTTCGGGTATGATAGAAAAACTGCTAGCTAATCCTTTTGCAGGAGATGGAACGTTACATCCTGATGAGCACCTAATATATGTGGATGAAGTCTGTGGATTATTTAAGCTTGCAGGTATGCCCGATGATGTTATCAAGAAGAAGGTCTTCCCTTTATCTTTGAAGGGAGATGCGTTGACATGGTATAGGCTATGTGATGATATGGGATCATGGAACTACAAACGATTGAAATTGGAATTTCATCAGAAACTTTATCCTATGCATCTTGTTCATCGTGATCGTAATTATATATATAATTTTTGGCCTCGCGAAGGAGAAAGCATCGCTCAAGCTTGGGGGAGGCTTAAGTCAATGTTATATTCATGCCCCAATCATGAGCTCTGAAGAGAAATGATTATTCAAAATTTTTATGCTCGGCTTTCTAACAACAATCGCACCATGCTCGATACTTCTTGTGCTAGCTCTTTTATGATGAAGACTATTGAATTCAAATGGGATTTATTGGAAAGAATTAAACGCAACTCTGAAGATTGGGACCTCGATGAAGGTAAGGAGTCAGGTATAACACCTAAGTTTGATTGTGTTAAATCTTTTATGGATACCGATGTTTTCCGTAAATTTAGCACTAAATATGGACTTGACTCTGAGATAGTAGCTTCTTTTTGTGAATCTTTTGCTACTCACGTTGATCTCCCTAAGGAGAAGTGGTTTAAATATCATCCTCCCATAGAAGTAAAAGCAGTAGCACCTATTAAAGTTGAAGAAAAGACTATCACTTATAATGATCCTATTGTTCCTACTGCTTATGTTGAGAAACCACCCTTCCCTGTTAGAATAAAGGATCATGCTAAAGCTTCAACTGTGGTTCGTAAAAGCAATATTAGAACTTATACACCTCCTGAGAAAGTTAAAGTTGAACCTAATATTGCTATTGTTAAAGATCTCTTAGCTGATAATATTGATGGGCATGTTATTTATTTCTGTGATGAAACTGCTAGAATCGCTAAAACTTGTGCTAAAGATAAACATAGACCTGTGGTAGGCATGCCTGTTATTTCTGTTAAAATAGGAGATCATTGTTATCATGGCTTATGTGACATGGGTGCTAGTGCTAGTGCAATACCTATTGACTTATACAAAGAAATTATGCATGATATTACACCCGCTGAGTTAGAAGAAATTGATGTTACCATTAAGCTTGCCAATAGAGATACTATATCACCAATTGGGATTGTTAGAGATGTTGAAGTCTTGTGTGGGAAAACTAAATATCCTGCTGATTTTCTTGTTCTTGGTTCCCCACAAGATAGCTTTTGTCCCATTATATTTGGTAGACCCTTCTTAAATACTGTTAATGCTAAGATAGACTGCGAAAAGGATGTTGTTACTATTGGTCTAGGTGATATGTCTCATGAGTTTAATTTCTCTAAATTTCGTAGACAACACCGTGAAGAGGAATTGCCTAGTAAAGATGAAATTATTGGTCTTGCTTCTATTGCCGTACCTCCTAGTGATCCTTTAGAACAATATTTGGTAGACCATGAAAATGATATGTTTATGAATGAAAGAAGGGAAATAGATGAAGTATTCTTTAAACAGGGACCTATTCTGCAACACAACTTGCCTGTTGAAATCTTAGGGGATCCTCCTCCACCCAAGGGTGATCCCGTGTTTGAGCTTAAACCGTTACCTGATACTCTTAAATATGCTTATCTTGATGAAAAGAAGATATATCCTGTTATTATTAGTGCTAACCATTCAGAGAAGGAGGAAGAAAAATTATTGAAAACTTTGAAGAAGCACCGAGCTGCCATTGGATATACTCTTGATGATCTTAAGGGCATTAGTCCCACTCTATGCCAACACAAAATAAATTTGGAGAAAGATGCCAAACCAGTTATTGATCACCAACGACGGCTGAATCCTAAGATGAAAGAAGTGGTAAGAAAGGAAATACTGAAGCTCCTTGAGGCAGGTATAATTTATCCCGTTGCTGATAGTCAGTGGGTAAGTCATGTCCATTGTGTTCCTAACAAGGGAGGTATTACTGTCGTTCCTAATGATAAAGATGAATTGATTCCGCAAAGAATTATTACAGGTTATAGGATGGTTATTGATTTCCGCAAATTAAATAAAGCTACTAAAAAATCATTACCCCTTACCTTTTATTGATCAAATGCTAGAAAGATTATCCAAACATACACATTTTTGCTTTCTAGATGGTTATTCTGGTTTCTCTCAAATACCTGTGTCAGCTGATGATCAAGCTAAGACCACTTTTACTTGCCCTTTCGGTACTTTTGCTTATAGATGTATGCCTTTTGGTTTATGTAATGCGCATGCTACCTTTCAAAGATGCATGATGGCTATATTCTCTGATTTTTGTGAAAAGATTTGTGAGGTTTTCATGGACGATTTCTCCGTCTATGGATCCTCTCTTGATGATTGCTTGAGCAACCTTGATCGAGTTTTGCAGAGATGTGAAGAAACTAATCTTGTCTTGAATTGGGAGAAGTGCCACTTTATGGTTAATGAAGGTATTGTCTTGGGGCATAAGATTTCTGAAAGAGGTATTGAAGTGGATAAGGCTAAAGTTGATGCTATTGAAAAGATGCCATGTCCCAAGGACATCGAAGGTATAAGAAGTTTCCTTGGTCATGCCGGTTTTTATAGGAGGTTCATTAAGGACTTCTCAAAAATTTCTCGGCCTCTGACTAATCTGTTACAAAAAGATATACCATTTGTCTTTGATGATGCTTATGTAGAAGCATTTGAAATATTTAAGAAAGCATTGATTTCTGCACCTATTGTTCAGCCACCTGATTGGAATTTACCCTTTGAAATTATGTGTGATGCTAGTGATTATGCTGTAGGTGCTGTTCTAGGGCAAAGAGTTGATAAGAAATTAAATGTTATTCAATATGCTAGTAAAACTCTAGACAATGCCCAGAGAAATTATGCTACTACTGAAAAAGAATTCTTAGCAGTCGTATTTGCTTGTGATAAGTTCAGACCTTATATTGTTGATTCTAAAGTAACTATTCACACTGATCATGCTGCTATTAAATATCTTATGGAAAAGAAAGATGCTAAATCTAGACTTATTAGATGGGTTCTCTTGCTACAAGAATTTGATTTGCATATTATTGATAGAAAGGGAGCTGAGAACCCCGTTGCAGACAACTTGTCTAGGTTAGAGAATGTTCTTGATGACCCACTACCTATTGATGATAGCTTTCCTGATGAACAACTAAATGTCATAAATGCTTCTCGTACTACTCCATGGTATGCTGATTATGCTAATTACATTGTTGCTAAATTTATACCGCCTAGTTTCACATACCAGCAAAAGAAAAAGTTCTTCTATGATTTGAGACATTACTTTTGGGATGACCCACATCTTTATAAAGAAGGAGTAGATGGTGTTATTAGACGTTGTGTACCTGAGCATGAACAGGAACAGATCATACGCAAGTGTCACTCCGAGGCTTATGGAGGGCACCACGCTGGAGACAGAACTGCACATAAGGTATTGCAATCTGGTTTTTATTGGCCTACTCTCTTCAAGGATGCCCGTAAGTTTGTCTTATCTTGTGATGAATGTCAAAGAATTGGCAATATTAGTAGACGTCAAGAAATGCCTATGAATTATTCACTTGTCATTGAACCATTTGATGATTGGGGCTTTGATTATATGGGACCGTTTCCTGCCTCTAATGGGTATACTCATATTTTAGTTGTTGTTGATTATGTTACTAAGTGGGTAGAAGCTATTCCAACTAGTAGTGCTGATCATAACACCTCTATTAAGATGCTTAAAGAAGTTATTTTTCCGAGGTTTGGAGTCCCTAGATATTTAATGACTGATGGTGGTTCACATTTTATTCATGGTGCTTTTCGTAAAATGCTTGCTAAGTATGATGTTAATCATAGAATTGCATCTCCTTATCACCCACAGTCTAGTGGTCAAGTAGAATTGAGTAATAGGGAGCTCAAATAAATTTTGCAAAAGACTATTAATAGATCTAGAAAGAATTGGTCCAAGAAACTTGATGATGCATTATGGGCCTATAGAACTGCATATAAAAATCCTATGGGTATGTCTCCGTATAAAATGGTTTATGGAAAAGCATGTCACTTACCTCTCGAACTAGAACATAAGGCATATTGGGCTATTAAAGAACTCAATTATGACTTAAAACTTGCCGGTGAGAAGAGGTTATTTTACATTAGCTCACTTGATGAATGGAGAACCCAAGCCTATGAGAATGCCAAACTGTTTAAAGAAAAGGTTAAAAGATGGCATGACAAAAGAATACAAAAGCGTGAGTTTAATGTAGGTGATTATGTATTGCTATACAACTCTCGTTTAAGTTTTTTGCAGGAAAACTTCTCTCTAAATGGGAATGTCCTTACGTTATCGAGGAGGTCTATCGTTCCGGTCCCATAAAAATCAACAACTTCGAAGGCACAAATCCGAAGGTGGTGAACGGTCAAAGAATCAAACACTATATTTCAGGTAATCCTATAAATGTTGAAACCAATGTTATTGAAACCGTAACCCCGGAGGAATACATAAGGGACACTTTCTAGAACGTTTCAGACTCCGAAAAGGAATAGGTACGTGGTACGGTAAGTAAACCGACTCCAAAACAGTTCTAATGGCAATTTTTCTTCGTTTTGGAATATTGAGAAAAATAGAAAAATAAGAAGCAGTCCGGGAAGGACACGAGGGCTCCATGAGGGTGGAGGGCGCGCCCCCTGCCTCATGGGCACCTCGTGCGCTCTCCGGACTCCGTTTTCTTGCACGATACGTATTTTGGTCGGTAAAAATTCATTATATAATCTCCCGGAGGTTTTGACTCCTGTATCACGCAATTGTCCTCTGTTCTTGTTTTGAGCTGTTTTCTGTCAGGGTTGTCAAGGCCAGGCATCATGTCGTCCCCCTCCTCCAACAATGGTGACAACGATGCTTGGCTAATGAAGATAGAGCTGAAGAGGGAAGAACCCGTGGAGATCAACAAGGATGAAGGGATCAAGAAGGCCACGGAGGACCAAGTTCCGGCAACAGAAGACATCCTTCAACTTGATCACAATCTTCTTACCTCGACTGAGATCGAAGCTTTCAAGATGATTGAGTTAGCTCATATACAAAACAAGTATCTCACACGTGAAAATATTTTGTTGAAGGAGCATATCGTTGCACTCAAGGGCATTATCCGCAAGTTGGAGGATCTCTTACGCTCGATGGATGACTACCCATCATCACCACCATCTTCTTCACCAACAAAGGAGACATAATCACATCGGTATGGGCACTCCCCTTGGCAACTGCCAAGCTTGGGGGAGGTGCCCCGGTATCGTATCACCATCACATCTCTATCTTTACCGTTTTTCTTAGTTCGATCCTTTTAGTATTATCTTCATCTAGTAGAATAAAAGTTTTAGTATGATCTAGTTTTGAGTTTTGCTTTATGATCCCTTTATGTAATCGAGTCCATGAGCTATATAATAAAGATTAGTGTTGAGTCAACGGCTTGATTATTTTGCTATGATCCTGAGGGAATAAAAGAAAAGAGAAAAGAATAAAAAGAAATAAAGAGATCATATTGATCTTATGGAGAGTAATGACTTCACATAGAAAGAGTATGATGATTAAAAGTTGTTGAGAGTTGACAAACATAGCTTTGGTCATCGTTGCAATTAATAGGAAGTAATAAAGAAGGAGAGATTTCACATATAAATATACTATCTTGGACATCTTTTATGATTGTGAGCTCTCATTAAAATATGACATGCTAAAGAGTTGATGTTGGACAAGGAAGACAACGTAATGGGTTATGTTTTCTTATATCTGAAATAAAGTATATTGTCATGGATCATCCAACATGTTGAACTTGCCTTTCCCCCTCATGCTAGCCAAATTCTTTGCACCAAGTAGAGATACTACTTGTGCTTCCAAATACCCTTAAACCCAGTTTTTCCATGAGAGTCCACCATATCTACCTATGGATTGAGTAAGATCCTTCAAGTAAGTTGTCATCGGTGCAAGCAATAAAAATTGCTCTCTAAATATGTATGATTGATTAGTGTGGAGGAAATAAGCTTTATACGATCTTGTGATGTGGAAGAAATAAAAGCGACGGACTGCATAATAAAGATCCATATGACAAGTGGCAATATAAAGTGACGTTCTTTTGCATTAAGATTTTGTGCATCCAACCCTGAAAGCGCATGGCAACCTCTGCTTCCCTCTGCGAAGGGCCTATCTTTTACTTTTATCTCTTACCCTTATGCAAGAGTCATGGTCTTCACCTTTCCTTTTTACATTTTATCCTTTGGCAATCACAGTGTGTTCGAAAGATCCTGATATATATATCCAATTGGATGTAAGTTAGCATGAACTATTATTGTTGACATTACCCTTGAGGTAAAAGGTTGGGAGGCGAAACTATAAGCCCCTATCTTTCTCTGTGTCCGATTAAAACTCCGTAACCACAAGTATTGCGTGAGTGTTAGCAATTGTGAAAGAGTAAATGATAGTTGAGTATGTGGACTTGCTGAAAAGCTCTGACATAGACTCTTTCTGATGTTATGATAAATTGCAATTGCTTCAATGACTGAGATTATAGTTTTTCAGTTCTCAATAAAGTTTCTAATTCATACTTGACGTTGTGAATAGATTATTACTTGAGCATAAGAAATCATATGACAATATCCATATATGTTGCTGTTATAAGAATAATCATGATGCCCTCATGTCCGTATTTTATTTTATCGACACCTCTACCTCTAAACATGTGGACATATTTATCATTATCGGCTTCCGCTTGAGGACAAGCGAGGTCTAAGCTTGGGGAGTTGATACGTCCATTTTGCATCATGCTTTTATAGCGATATTTATTGCATTATGGGCTGTTATTACACATTATGTCACAATACTTATGCCTCTTCTCTCTTATTTTACAAGGTTTACATAAGGAGGGAGAATGCCGGCAGCTGGAATTTTGGGCTGGAAAAGGAGCAAATACTAGAGACCTATTCTGCACAACTCCAAAAGTCTTGAAACTCCACGGAAGTTATTTTTGGAAATAATAAAAAATACTGAGAAAAGAAAATACCAGAGGGGGCCCACACCCTGGCAACGAGGGTGGGGCGCGCCCCCCTGCCTCGTGGGCCCCCTGGTGGCCCTCCGGTGGCCATCTTCTGCTATATGAAGTCTTTCATCCGAAGAAAAATCATAAGCAAGCTTTCGGGACGAGACTCCGCCGCCACGAGGCGGAACCAAACTAGGGCTCCGGCGGAGCTATTCTGCCGGGGAAACTTCCCTCCAGGAGGGGGAAATCATCGTCATCGTCATCACCAACGCTCCTCTCATCGGGAGGGGGCCAATCTCCATCAACATCTTCACCAGCACCATCTCTTCTCAAACCCTAGTTCATCTCTTGTATCCAATTCTTGTCTCTATGTTTGGGATTGGTACTTGTAGGTTGCTAGTAGTGTTGATTACTCCTTGTAGTTGATGCTAGTTGGTTTATTTGGTGGAAGATCATATGTTCAGATCCTATATGCATATTAATACTCCTCTGATTACGAACATGAATATGCTTTGTGAGTAGTTACGTTTGTTCCTGAGGACATGGGAGAAGTCTTGCTATTAGTAGTCATGTGAATTCGGTATTCGTTCGATATTTTGATGAGATGTATGTTGTCTCTCCTCTAGTGCTGTTATGTGAACGTCGACTACATGACACTTCACCATTATTTGGGCCTAGAGGAAGGCATTGGGAAGTAATAAGTAGATGATGGGTTGCTAGAGTGACAGAAGCTTAAACCCTAGTTTATGCGTTGCTTCGTAAGGGGCTGATTTGGATCCATATGTTTCATGCTATGCTTGGGTTTACCTTAATACTTCTTTTGTAGTTGCGGATGCTTGCAAGAGGGGTTAATCATAAGTGGGATGCTTGTCCAAGTAAGGAAAGCACCCAAGCACCGGTCCACCCACATATCAAATTATCAAAGTACCGAACGCGAATCATATGAACGTGATGAAAACTAGCTTGACGATAATTCCCATGTGTCCTCGGGAGCGCTTTTCTTTATATAAGAGTTTTCCAGGCTTGTCCTTTGCTATAAAAAGGATTGGGCCACCTTGCTGCACTTTATTTACTTTTGTTACTTGTTGCTCGTTACAAATTACCTTATCACAAAACTATCTGTTACCTATAATTTCAGTGCTTGCAGAGAATACCTTGCTGAAAACCGCTTATCATTTCCTTCTGCTCCTCGTTGGGTTCGACACTCTTACTTATCGAAAGGACTACGATAGATCCCCTATACTTGTGGGTCATCAGTGGTAACCATAGAAGCATGTTTACTAATAAGTTTAAGGTCACCTTTAACTCTAGACATATAATCACTCAAGTGTTCAACCATATAAGCATTACGTTTCAAGTGTCTACCAACATAAGCATTGAAGTTTTCTTGTTTTACAATAAAATTATCAAACTCATCCAAGCATTGGCTAGCAGACTTATTACGAGGAATATCACCTTCATCAAATCTATAGGGAGAATTTACCTTTACTACCTATGTCGGGTTATTAAGACCATGTATTTCTTCAATAGGTGGTAAATTCTTAACATCTTCAGCTTTAATACCCTTTTCTTTCATAGATTTCTTTGCCTCTTGCATATCTTCAGGACTGAGAAATAGAATACCCCTTTTCTTCGGAGTTGGCTTAGGATTTGGTTCAGGAAGTGTCCAATCATCATCATTACTCAATATATTATTCAATAGCAATTCAGCTTTCTCAGTAGTTCTTTCCTTGAAAACACAACCAGCACAACTATCCAGGTGGTCTCTGGAAGCATCAGTTAGTCCATTATAAAATATATCAAGTATTTCCTTTTTCTTGAGACGATGATCAAGCAAAGCATTACGTAATCGGAGAAGCCTCCCCCAAGCTTGTGGGAGACTCCCTTCTTCAATTTGCACAAAATTATATATTTCCCTTAAGGCAACTTGTTTCTTATGAGCGGGGAAATATTTAGCAGAGAAGTAATAAATCATATCCTGGGGACTACGCGCACAACCAGGAGCAAGAGAATTAAACCATGTTTTAGCATCACCCTTTAGTGAGAACGGAAATAACTAACGATATAGTAGTAACGAATTTTTTCCTCATGAGTGAATAGGGTGGCTATATCATTCAATTTAGTAAGATGTGTTTCAGATTCATAGCCATAAAAAGGATCAGATTCAACCAAAGTAATTAACTCAGGATCGACAGAGAAATCATAATCCTTATCAAAAATACAGATAGGTGAACTAGCAAAAGCAGGGTCATATTTCATTCTAGCATTCAAAGACTTTTCTTTCAGCTTAGCTAACAATTTCTTAAGATCATATCTATCTTTGCAAGCAAAAAGGTCTCTAGCAGTTTCTTCATCCATAACATAACCCTCAGGCACATCAGGCAATTCATATCTAGGGGGAGAATCTTCATCATCACTTTCATCAATATTATCTGTTTCAATAATTTCATTCTCTCTAACCCTAGCAAGTTGTTCATCAAGAAATTCACCTAATGGCACGGTATTATCAAGCATAGAAGTAGTTTTATCATAAGCATCATGCATGTAGAAGTGGCATCATCAATAACATGCGACATATCAGAATCAATAACAGGTGTAGGTGTCGCAAATTTACTCATAACAGAAGGTGAATCAAGTGCAGAGCTAGATGGCAGTTCCTTACCTCCCCTCGTAGTTGAGGGAAAAATCTTGGTTCTTTCATCTTTCAAGTTCCTCATAGTGATCAACAGATATAAATCCCAAGTGACTCAAAGAATAGAGCTATGCTCCCCGGCAACTGCGCCAGAAAATAGTCTTGATAACCAACAAGTATAGGGGATCGCAACAATTTTCGAGGGTAGAGTATTCAATGCAAATTTATTGATTCGACACAAGGGGAGCCAAAGAATATTCTCAAGTATTAGCAGTTGATTTGTCAATTCAACCACAACTAATAGACTTAATATCTGCAGCAAAATATTTAGTAGCAAAGTAGTATGGAAGTAACGGTAACGGTGGCAAAAGTAACAGTAATAGTTTTTGTAGCAATCGTAACAGTGGCAACGGAAAAGTAAGTAAGCAAAGATCAATATATGAAAAGCTCGTAGGCAATGGATCAATGATGGATAATTATGTCAGATGTGATTCCTCATGCAACAGTTATAACATAGGGTGACACAGAACTAGCTCCAGTTCATCAATATAATGTAGGCATGTATTCCGAATATGGTCATACGTGCTTATGGAAAAGAACTTGCATGACATCTTTTGTCCTACCCTCCCATGGCAGCGGGGTCCTATTGGAAACTAAGGATATTAAGGCCTCCTTTCAATAGAGTACCAGACCAAAGCATTAACACTTAGTGAATACATGAACTCCTCAAACTATGGTCATCAGCGGGAGTGGTCCCGATTATTGTCAATTCGGGGTTGCGGATCATAACACATAGTAGGTGACTATTGACTTGCAAGATAGGATCAAGAACTCACATATATTCATGAAAACATAATAGGTTCAGATCTAAAATCATGGCACTCGGGCCCTAGTGACAAGCATTAAGCATAGCAAAGTCATAGCAGCATCAATCTTAGAACATAATGGATACTAGGGATCAAACCCTAACAAAACTAACTTGATTACATGGTAAATCTCATCCAACCCATCACCGTCCAGCAAGCCTATGATGAGATTACTCACGCACGGCGGTGAGCATCATGAAATTGCTGATGGAGGATGGTTGATGATCACGATGGCGACGGATTCCCCTCTCCGGAGCCCCAAACGACTCCAGATCAGCCCTCCCGAGGAAGATTAGGGCTTGGTGGCGGCTCCGTATCGTAAAACGCGATGAATCCTTCTCTCTGATTTTTTTTCTCCCCGAAAGTGAATATATGGAGTTGGGGTTGAGGCCGGTGGAGTCCCAGGGGGCCCACGAGGCAGGGGGTGCGCCCCAGGGGGGCGCCCTGCACCCTCATGGAGAGGGTGTGGGCCCCCTGATGCTTCTTCTTTCGCCAATATTTTTCATTAATTCCAAAACGTGTCTCCGTGGATTTTCATGTCATTCTGAGAACTTTTATTTCTGCACAAAAATAACACCATGGCAGTTCTGCTGAAAACAGCGCCAGTCCGGGTTAGTTCCTTTCAAATCATGCAAGTTAGAGTCCAAAACAAGGGCAAACGTGTTTGGAAAAGTAGATACTTTGGAGACGTATCAGGTGACCGGTCGAGTTGGCACGCAGCACGAAGCCGCCAAACACAAAGAGTTGGCCAGGCAGAAAGGTCTCCCGAGAAACAGCGTCGTTGTCGATGACAAGGCGAGCCATCGATCCTTCTGTTGACAACACAACGTAACTCTCGATGAAAGCACAATTGTCGGTGTCAAAACCGGCAGATCTCGAGTTGGGGGTCCCAAGCTGTGTGTCTAAGGATCAATGGTAACAGGGAACAACGGGAACACGATGTTTACCCGGGTTCGGGCCCTCTTTAAGGAGGTAAAACCCTACATCCTGCTTGATTATATTAGGTATGTGTATAGGGGTTACAAGAGTTGATCTACCTTGAGATGGTAATGGCTAAACCCTAGATGTTTAGCTTATGATTGTTCTGATAGCCTCTACGGACTAAACCCTCCGGTTTATATACACACTGGAGGGGCCTAGGGTTGTACATAGTCAGTTTGCAAAGGAAGGAAGGAATACATCCGGACACCAAACTTGTCGTCCACGCACATAGGAGTCCAATCCGGACACGGGGGATAGTCTTCTGCTTTATCTTCACGGCCCATCAGTCTGGCCCATGTTGGATAAACCAGACACCCGTGGACCCCCTAATCCAGGACTCCCTCACCTAGTCCAGTGATTGCTGCAGCACTGAGGTTCGGCGTCGACCGGCTGACTAGCTGAATGAAAGGGAGGAGTCATGTCTCCTTACCAAATTCCACTTACAAATTGCACTTACCAAAGGCGCTTCACTCCCCGGCAACGGTGCCAGAAAAGAGTCTTGATGACTCAAAAGTATAGGGGATCTATCATGGTCCTTTCGATAAGTAAGTGTGCGAACCGAATGAGGAGCAAAAGGGAATGACAGGTGATTTTCCGCAAGGTATTCTCTGCAAGCACTGAAATTATCAGTAACAGATAGTTTTGTGATAAGATAATTCGTAACGGGTAACAAGTAACAAGTGTAACTAAGGTGTATCAAGGTGGCCCAATCCTTTTTGTAGCAAAGGATAAGCCTGGACGAACTCTTATATAAACCAAAGCGCCCCCGAGGACACATGGGGATTACTGTCAAGTTAGTTTCATCATGCATGCTCATATGATCCGTGTTCGTTACTTTGATAATTTGATATGTGGGTGGACCGGTGCTTGGGTGTTGTCCTTACTTGGACAAGCCTCCCACTTATGATTAACCCCTCTCGCAAGCATCCGCAACTACGAAAGAAGATTAAGAGAAATCTAACCATAGCATGAAACACGTGGATCCAAATCAGCCCCTTACGAAGCAACACATAAACAAGGGTTTAAGCTTCTGTCACTCTAGCAACCCATCATCTACTTATTACTTTCCAATGCCTTCCCCTAGGCCCAACTCATGGTGAAGTGTTATGTAGTCGACGTTCACATAACACCACTAGAGGAAAGATGATACGTCTCCAACGTATCTATAATTTATGAAGTATTCATGTTGTTATTGTATCATTCTTGCATGTTTTACAATCATTTTATAGCAACTTTATATCATTTTTTGGGACTAACCTATTGAACCAGTGCCCAGTGCCAGTTGCTGTTTTTTGCTTGTTTTTTACATTGCAGGAAATCAATATCAAACGGAGTCCAAACACTGCGATTCTTTTTGTCGATTTTTTATGGACCGGAAGACCACCAATGGGCCAGAGCAGCACCTCGAGGGTGCCCCCAGGGGGGACAACCCACCAGGGCACGCCTGGGCCCAGGCGCGCCCTGGTTGGTTGTGCCCACCTCGGTGGCCTCCTGCACCCCCTCTTTACCCTATAAATTCACAAATATTCCAAAAACCCTGGGGGGTTAACCTAGATCAGAAGTTCCACCGCCGCAGGCCTCTGTAGCCACCGAAAAGCAATCTAGACCTCGTTCCGGCACCCTATCGGAGGGGGGAATCATCACTGGTGGCCATCTTCATCATCCCGGCGGCCACCACGATGAGGAGGGAGTAGTCCACCCTCTGGGCTGAGGGTTTGTACCAATAGCTATGTGTTTAATCTCCTCTCTCTCGTGTTCTTGAGATGTCATGATCTTGATGTATCGCGGGCTTTGTTAATATAGTCGAATCATATGGTGTTTTCCCCTCTCTATCTTGTTGTGATGAATTGAGTTTTCCCTTTGAGATTTTGTTTTATCGGATTGAATACTTTTATGGATTTGAGAGCACTTGATATATGTCTTGCATATGAATACTCGTGGTAACAATGGGGTGTCATATTGATTCATTTGATATGTGTTTTGGCACTCAACTCGCGGATTCCCGAGGTGACATTGGGGTAATCTATGCATAGGGGTTGATGCAGGTTCTCGTCTTTTGTTTCTCCGATAGAAATCTTGGGGCACTCTTTAAGTTTCTTTGTGTTGGATTGAGTATTATGAATCTGAATTTGCTTTGGTGTTATTTTAGTACGAACTCTTGATAGATCGATCGGAAAGAATAACTTAGCATTATTTTAGTACGAACTCTTGATAGATCGATCGGAAAGAATAACTTAGCATTATTTTAGTACGAACTCTTGATAGATCGATCGGAAAGAATAACTTGGTGTTATTTTAGTACGCACTCTTGGATAGATCGATCGAAAATAATAGCTACAAAAAATTTCTTCTTATGTTCTCTGCTAGATAGGAACTTTGGAGTGATTCTTCATCGCACGTTGAGGGACGGTTATATGATCCAATTATATTAGCATTGTTGGGAGATTGCACTAGTGAAATTACGGACCCTAGGCCTCATTTTCAAGCATTGCAATACCGTTTCTGCTCCATTTTTCAATTCCTACCTTGCTGTTTTTTATTGTTCTTACTACAAAAACCAATATTTACTATCCATATTGCACTTGTATCACCATCTCTTCCCGAACTAGTGCACCTATACAAATTACCATTGTATTTGGTGTGTTGGGGACACAAGAGACTTTTTATTATTTGGTTGCAGGGTTGTTTGAGAGAGACTATCTTCATCATACGCCTCCCACGGATTGATAAACCTTAGGTCATCCACTTGAGGGAAAATTGCTACTGTCCTACAAAACTCTGCGCTTGGAGGCCCAACACGTGTCTACAAGAATAAAGTTGCGTAGTAGACATCAAGCTCTTTTCTGGCGCCGTTGCCGGGGAGGCTAGGTAAGCGGCACTCACATCCCGTCAACGAAGCTCTTTTCTGGCGCCGTTGCCGGAGAGGTGAGTGCTTGAAGGTATGTCTTTAGATCTTGCAATTGAATCTTTTAGTTTCTTGTCTTATCACTAGTTTGGTTTATAAAAGAAAACTACAAAAAAATGGAATTGAGGTTGCATCATATTATTCATCTTTATAATGTCTTTCATGAAAATGATGGAAAGGAAAGTTGTGCTCAATTGATAGAAGAAGAATTCAATAGAATGTTTCATATAAATTATGAGCATGATTGCAATGTTGTTAGTATGAATTCTTTGAATATCCATGATGATAATGATATGCAAAGCCATAAGCTTGGGGATGCTATGTTTGATGAAGATGATATTTTTAGTCCCCCAAGATTTGATGTGCAAATTTGTTATAATGATTGCATGCCTCCTATTTATGATGACTATAATGATGAAAGTGGATTTGGAGAGGTCATGACTTTATTTAGTGATGAATCCACCATTTTGGATGAGGCTTCAATTGACTATGATAACAAAGTTGCTATCTATGATGATTATGGTGATGACATGTATGCTATAAAGAACAATGATAACCCTAAAACTTGCCATCATGATTTTAATTTTCACTCTCATGATAGTTATTTTGTTGAGTTTGCTCCCACTACTATTGATGAGAAGAAATTTGCTTATGTGGAGAGTAATAAGTTCTCTATGCTTTTGTCTCATTAAAAGAATTATTTATGTGATAGCTATATTGTTGAATTCATTCATGATGCTAATTTAAATTATTATGAGAGAGGAACATATGCTTTTACATATTGCAATAATATCAAGTTTCCTCTCTTTATGTTGAAAGTTTTGAAGTTATGCATGTTTTGCCTTCCTATGCTAGTTGATTCTTGTTCCCATAAGTTGTTTGCTCACAAAATCTCTATGCATAGAAGTGGGTTAGGCTTAAATGTGCTAGTCATATGCTTCATGATGCTCCCGTTATGTTTCAATTCTTATCTTTTATGTGAACATTATTGAAATATCCATGCCTAGCAAGGCATTAAAGAAAAGCGCTTGTTGGGAGACAACCCAACACTTTTACCTACTCTTTTGTGTGTTCATATGATTATTCTACTGTGGTAATAATGTTTTATTGCTTTTGTTTTAACAAAGTGCCAAGTAAAGCCTTTGGGATACTGTGGATGATAATTGACTTGAATCTGTGCAAAAACAGAAACTTTTGCTTCCAGAAACAGAATTGTTTAAATTCACTGAAGCGTCTAGAAATTCTGAATTTTCTACAGACGATTGATATAAAAATTATCTACGTGTTCCTTATTTTTCAGAATTTTTAGAGTTGCAGAAGTATGACTAATATTGAGATCTTTACGTACTGTTCTGTTTTTGGCACATTATTTTTTCAATGCATGGCTTGCTTGTTTTCTAGTTTTTTATAGCTTATATTGCTCAATATAAATTGTGGAAATTATTAGGTACAGTAGGCATTGTGTGAGAAAAATTATGAATCTTGTCTTTGACAGTACCAAAGTGAATGGTTTGTCTTTATCAAACTAACCCATCTCACGAAGTTCCGTTAAGTTTTGTGTGATTGAAGTTTTCAAGTTTTGGGTGAGATATCGATATGAGGAGAATAAGAATTGACAAGACCCTAAGCTTGGGGATGTCCAAGGCACCCCAAGGTAATATTCAAGGAAGATCCAAGCAACTAAGCTTGGGGATGCCCCGGAAGCCATCCCCACTTTCGTCTCCAACATTATCGGTAACCTCACTTGAAGCTATATTTTTATTCGTCACATGATATGAATTTTGCTTGGAACGTCATTTTATTTTATTTTATTTTGATTTCTGCTATTTATAATAATGTTTTGCATCTTTTATTTCAATAAAAATGTCAAGGATAGCCTTTACCATGCTTATTTTCCAAGTCTACATGTTGCTGTTTAAAAGCAGAAAGTTTTTTGTATTGTCTGAATTCTTCTGGAAAGTAAGAACATGGTAAAATCTTGAATTTTTTACACGATATGCTATGGTAAATTTTCTACAGTTTGGTAATTTTTCAGTTTTTGAGGTAGGTAAGTATGAGGAAAATTGCACTCTTTAGAGCAACTCCAACGGGCCGACCCAAACGGACGGCGCTTTTGTCCGCTTTTTGTCCGTTTGGGTCTGCCGCCCGCCCGCCGTCTGCCCGCTTTTAGATTTGGGTCGGCAGTGCGCCCAACGGGCCGTCCCATTTCAAGACTGCGCGCGTTTTAGATCATGCCAGCGGCCATGCCGTCGCCCTGGTTTTGGCGCTCCAGTGCGCGGGAAAGGTTCGCGCGCGAGGGAAAAGCGGCCTAGCGCGCGCTGGTTTTGGCGCTCCAGCGCGCGGGACAGGTTCGCGCGCGCGCCGCGGCCGGCGCTTGTTATAAGAAGGCACTGCCTCCACACTCTGTCTGACGCCCACTTATCTCGCCCGCTCTCACTAGCCTCGCCGCCTCTGCGCCACCATGTCGATGCGCCGCCTGGGCGCTTCGGATTTCTGCGGAGTCCGCGAGTGCGGCTCCGGCGCCTTCTCCTCCGAGATCTGGTTTGGCGAGAAACACCTCATCCTCGGTACCTTCGACACCGCAGAGGAGGCGGCCCGCGCGCACGACGCGGCGGCGTGGCGCCTCCTGAGGCCTCGTCGGGATATGAATTTTCCCGACGTGTCGAGCCAGCGGGCGCAAGATCTCGCGCCTCTCCCGCGGCTTTTCACCGACGAGGATCGTCGTGTCCACCGGAGGCGGCAGCGTCGCCTCGCCATCGCCGAGATGGACATGGAAGCCATGGTAGTGTGGCGCGAACGCTTCCCGTAGGACATCCTCGACAAGCGCCAGTTCTACAAGCAAAGGCGGAAGGAGAGGGATGCGAGGAGGACGGAGAGAGCCGCCTATCGGGAGGACAAGCGTGCGCGGAAGCAGGCCACTCAATTAAAACTGAAGCTACGAGAAACGTCGTGTTGGGACTTCGAAGACGAGCAGCATGCTGGCGCCTACATTCAGACGTCGGAGGAGGACATTACCGAGTCGGAGTCGGAAAGCGACGAGTAGTTGGTCTTTCTTTTATCTATGTACGCTAGAACTATCTATGTATCCTTTTTTATCGGAAAAATGGCTGGCAGCGTCGGCGACGAAGCAGGAGGGCAAGGGTGTGCTATTTGATGTGGAGAGGCCAATGTGCCACCGACCAGCGGGCCCGGGGAGGAGAGAGGGCGAGCGCGCGCGCGTCCGTCTCGTGTCCGCGCCGACGCAAATCCGGCTCTAAAATGGGTCGTGAATGGGTCGGCAGGCGGACAAAAGCGGACGCGCGTTCGTTTGGGTCGGCGCGTTGGGCCGACTTTTCTGTCCGCGCCGACCCAAACGGACGGCGGCGGACAAAATGGGTCGCCCCATTGGAGTTGCTCTTACAGACTGTCCTGTTTAGGCAGATTGCTGTTATGTTTGCATATGTTTGCGTGTTTAATGATTCTATTTAAGGATAGGACTATTAAATATGCAGAGGTATTTAGTATGCAATGTTAAATAATAATTTTAGTGATTTGCTACAGTAGAGAATGATAAGGTTTTGCATTGGGCATACAGGGCTTGGAGCAGGAGGTCTACAATGTTTTGTGAGGGGTTAGCTTAGCGAGTGTGGAGTTGGTGTAGGTGTGTGTTTCTCGTCCCAGATTGTTCGCATCGGGGACGGGCATCTTGTAATTAACTCTCTTTTCGTCTACAAAAATATGGTACGCCATTGGCGTACTCTCGAAAAAAATCTGAAGAGGCATTTAGTATGCAATGTTGAATAATAATTTTAGTGATTTGCTACAGTAAAGAATGATAAGGTTTTTGCATTAGTTTATACTAACTTATCTCACAAGTTCTTGTTGAGTTTTGTGTGGATGAAGTTTTTAAGATTTAGGGAAACTGCGATATAAAAGGAATTAAGCAGACATAAAAGCTCAAGCTTGGGGATGCCCAAGGCATCCCAAGATAATATTTCGAGAAGTCTCAAGCATCTAAGCTTGGGGATGCCCCGGTAGGCATCCCACCTTTCTTCATCAACAATTATTGGTTAGTATCGGTTGGGCCTAAGTTCTTGCTTCTTCACATGAGTTGTGATATTCTTGAAATATCATTTTATTTTGTTTTGCTTGCTGTTTCAATAAAATACTTATATCTGAAAGTTTTTAAATAAGAGAGAGTCCTCAAATAGCTACCCATTTACTTAACTACTCGTTTGATCTTCACTTATATATTTTTTGAGTAGTTTGTCATTTACTCTTGTGCTTCACTTATATCCTATGAGTAAATTGTTGAATGAATTGAATATCATGAAGTTGAAATTATATGTGCATATCATGCCTAGTGGTAGCTTCACATTGGGTTTAGAAAGTGAAATCTTTTGAAGCTTGACAATCACAATATTGGCCATACAAGCAATTCATGAATGACAAGTAGAAAGAAGAGAACTTTCATATGCAAATACACTATCATGGAAATCTTTTGTGATTGTGAGCCCCCATCAAAATATTATATGCCAAAATTGTTGACGTTGGAAAAGGAAGACAACGCAATGGTTTATGTTTGTTCATATTCACATAGAAGTTATATTGTCATAGATCCTTCAACATGTGGTGCTTGCCCCCATCTTTGCTAGCCAAAAATTCCGTACCAAGTAGAGATACTACTTGTGCATCCAAAAACCCTTAAACCCAAATCTTATTTTCAAGAATCCATCATACCTACCTAAGGATTGAGTGAGATCCTTCAAGTAAGTTGTCATCGGTGCAATAAGGCAATAAAAATTGCTTCTAAAAGTGTTAGATCATTTAGTGTAAGAGAAAATTGAGCGTTGTACGAACTTGTGATGGCAAAGAATAAAAGCGACAGACTGCATAATAAAGGTTGCTATCATAAGGGGCTGTCGGGGGAAACGACACCTATGGGATCACTGGGATCCCTTTTGCTACGGTTGGCGGGCGCGAGGTTGTGTAAAGAGCTGGTCTAGAAGCCAGCACGAGGATCGTTTACCTAGGTACGAGCCGTGAGGATGCGTAATACCCTAGTCCTACTTTGGTGTATATTTTAGTGTTCTTGAGTTCTTGAACTAGCTACGGTGCGTGTGTCGTCCAAAAGATCCGAATCCTTCTTGAGTACGCCTCAGGCCTCCTTTTATAGTCAAAAGGGGCTGCCACAGTGGCACACATGAGGTGGAAGGTATACAGTGTACAAGCTTATCGCCTGTCATTACAGGACAAAGTGCATTAAATGAGCTACTTAGGTGTCCACTTGCTTTATCGGGGGCGGTAACGAGGCCCGTCCCGTCCGTCGCCGCTCCGCCTTTCTCCGACACGCGTCCAGGCCAACGAGGCATGCAGCGCCATGTAGGCTGGCAGGCTGCTGAGTTGGCATGGTGGTAGGGTCTTCACGAAGATCTGTATGCCACCACGCAGGTGTTTGGCTAGTTGGATTAGTATCCACGTACTGCCACGTGGGTACTTGCTTCAGTTGGTGGGTTGGCCGCTGAGCTGGGCGGTGATGGGGTGGCAAGGTCTTGCCGCGGTCTCGCGTATATCCCTGGCAAGGGTCTTGCCCGGGCCTTGTGAGCGCCCTCGGCAAGAGTCTTGCCGGGGCCTTGCGAGTGTCTTCGGCAAGGAGCCTTGCCGGGGCCTCGTGGGCATCCTCGACAACGAGCCTTACGATTGTCTTGTCTTCTGGTCCTCATCTAGGATTTGTAGGCTCTCTGTCTTCACAAAGATCTGCATGCCACCATGCAGGCACTTCCCGAGCCTTGGTTCCAATGTTGTCGATGGTGTCGGAACTCTCAGGCTCAAGGGTGGCTGCGATGTTGGCGCTGGGCGAGCTGCCCCGACAAGGGTCTTGCCGGGAGGAAGCCTGTCTGATTGCTCCGTCTTCTGTGCCCTTGGTTGGAGCGCTGCTCTGGTAGCCTTGCACTTCTGCTTCCCTCCTCTGCCCTGCTAAGTGTGGTCGCGGGTGCGGCTCTGACTGCCTGTGCACAGGTAAAGGGCACAAAAGAGAGCCCCTACTTTTGTGCACTGTCAGGAGCCCCCGGGCCTGGGCCACACATAAGCGCGACGTGTTGTTGGGCTAGGCCCAAAACGGTGCGCGGGCACGTGGGGCAGAGTTTTACTGCGGTAACTTCTCCGTTGGTTGCGCTTCCCCACGACCTGCGTTGAATGCACGACGTGGGGGTCGTGCGTGACGTGGGGGTCGTGTGCGGAGTGACCGCAACGTGCTTGCGTCACTCCATGGTTTCAATAGTAAAGAGGCGGTCCGCGTTCTCCTCATAAAAATAGAGGAAGCTGCAGGGGCGCGACTCATTTACTAAGTAGACTCGGGTCGTGGCCATCATGGCACCCGCGCCCCATGATCACGGGGTGCGAAACGGCCGCTCCACTTGCCATCTGAGCCCTGGCTCGCCCGCCACGTGTCCTCCATGCGCCGGGGAGGGCAGGAGGTGGACACAGAAGGCATGGGTTTTAATGCTGGGGAGGGGGGCCGGGCGTCACTGTTTGGGGCAGCGGGTCGGTCCTGTCTCCTCGCGCCTCCGGCGGTTGGATTGGCTGGTTGGGGCGGTCGCCCCCAGGCTCATTCGGCCTCGTCCCTCTATATAAAGGGAGGGGGACAGCGTCTTCTCGCACCCATTTTCTCTCAGTCTGATCTCTTTCCTTCCCTTTGTCATGGCGAGAGGGCGTGGTCGTGTGCCCCTGGGGAGGCGACCAGGTCTTCCTCCCGCCAGAGGGTGGTGGCGGTCAAAGAAGAGCCGGACGCCCAAGGTGAAGGCCACGCTAGAGGCAGAGGCGTCGGCCGGGGCCGTGGTCGGCGAGGTGGTCGAGGCAGAGGCGGGCGTGGACGGGGGACTCCCGCGTCGTCACCATCTCCGTCGCCATCTCCCCCGACATCTCCTCCTGCTTCGTCGAGCGGTCATGTCCTTCGTCTTCCCGAAGCGCTTGCGAGGGTGCTGGAGATCGACCGGCCACCGAGCCTAAGGCTTCACATTGAGGGGTGTTGCCATGGCGACATGCGGGTGAACACAGGGTTCCCTGCCCCTCATGTGATGCTTCTTCGTCGGGGCTGGAAAACCATCGCACGTGCCCATTGCTTGATGGATGGGCACGTCCTCTACTTCAAGCTAGTGGAGAGCGACCTGCTCTCCGTCAAGGTCTTCGAGTGCTCGGGACACAGGCTAGGGTGCTGTGCCGAGAGCTCGACCGATGGCGAAAGCTCCTCTTCAGGCGAGAGTGACGAGGAGGACAGCGACAGCGACGACGAGGGTAGCGGGCGGGAGGATGACGGGTCCGACTAGGCGTCGGACACACCATCCCTGGGCGACGCCGGCATCGCCAGCTCCTTGAACTTCTCGGGATCGTTTCCTTGGGCGGTTGGCGTGGGAAGGCCGGGGAAGATGAAGAAGGTGGGCGGTGGGCCGTCAAGTTGGAGTATGCGGGCACCGACGCCTTCATCGCGTATTGCCGGCCCGTTGCCTCATCATTCGGTTCTTCTCCCGGCACCATCATCACCAGCCCTCTTTTGGACGGCCGCCGGGATGTTCTTTTGGTGTCTTCTGCTGCTCGTACCTTGCCTAGGCGCTCCTTTTGCCCTTCTGCCATTTTGTTTCGTTTCCTGAGGAGAGGGACAAGAAAGGGATTATGTGCATCTTATCTTCTTTTAGCTTTTAAGCCTACGGGCCTTAGTAAGATTTAAACCTTGTAACCCCCCTGCTCATGTATGCATTCCGTATGAATTGTACTTGTCAACAACGTATTAATGAAGAGAATGGTGTTTGCCGGGTTTCTTTTGCGCGTGGGCGAGGCCCGCATCAAGGAACGACTCCTCGTTATCTTAAGATAAACATTGTGACCCGGCAATAGACCTTGCCGTCCTCCTTCCCCATAGCTCTACTACACTCGCGCTCTTGGCGGAGGTAGGGGTAGAGTAGGATTGGGCCCTTCGCCCGTTCCTTTCCCACCGCGCTACAACCAAGTCCCGGCCCAAAGTAAGATTTTTGGACACGGGAAAGAGGGAACATGATGGTATCAGGGTGAGCGAAGTCTCGTACGTTCAAGTTTCATACGGAAGTGGGGGATGAAAGACTTATTTGATTTCGCAGCCCCCTGGCAATCTTGGCTTGCCGTGGTCGGATCTTTGGGTCTGCAGCCCCCGACAACCTTGGCTTGCCAGGGTCGGGGCGCCGACCTATTCTCTTTCCTCCAAATAGCTCAGCAGAAATGTTCATGTACCCTGCGAACCAAAAAGGACGGGAAGGAACAGAGAGACGCGCACCCGACCTCTAGGCTAGGGGTTAGTCGCCGCTAAGCACTATCAACCCTAACCAAGGGAGAGACTCAACCTAGCATGCATGCTAAAACTTAGGGCACCAGCGCCTCATTTATTTATGCTCAGGGTCTGCGCCTGGCTTTGTACAAAGGGTTACATGCCTTGCCGGCAAGGCTTGTACAAAAAGGTGGCCTGCCGGGGGGCCCGGCAACCGCGCCTTACGGGTAAAACTTGTGAAGAAGTTCGATGTTCCAAGAATTGCTTACTGGAATACCATCTTCGGTCTCCAGGCAGACTGCGCCGGGCCTGGTGACTCGTATTACCCAATAAGGTCCTTCCCACTTCGGCGTCAACTTGTTGGAATTCTTGGCCGACTGAACGCGCCGAAGAACAAGGTCGCCTTCCTCAAAGCTTCAGGCATGAACCAGCCGCCCGAAGACGATCTTCCTTAAGGAGCGTTGCGTCATCTTGCCGCAATTGCTCTTGCTCAAGCTCATCATAAGCGAGCACTCGGGGTGACCCGTATGTGAGTTCCGTGGGGAGAACTTCTTCTGCCTCGTAAACGAGGGAGAAAGGTGTCTGGCCGGTGGCTCGATTTGGTGTCGTTCTGATTGACCAAAGAACTGCCGGCAATTCATCAATCCAGCGGCTTCCGCACTTGTGTAGCCTGTCAAAAGTCCTTGTCCGAAGGCCTCGCAATACTTCAACATTTTCCCTCTCAGCCTGGCCGTTGCTTCGTGGGTGTGCAACAGAAGCAAAACAGACCTTGCTGCCGAGGTCTTGAATGTATTGCATGAAGGTACGGCTTGTGAACTACGTGCCGTTGTCGATGATGACCCTGTTTGGTACACCAAAACGGCAGACTAGCCCTTTGAAGAACTTGACGACTGATTGCGCTGTCACCTTTCTCACTGCTTCCACCTCTGGCCACTTTGTGAACTTGTCGATTGCAACGTACAAGTACTCAAAGCCCACGACAGCATGGGGGAAGGGGCCCAGTATGTCGAGCCCCCAGACCAAGAATGGCCAGGAAAGAGGGATTGTTTGGAGAGCTTGAGCTGGTTGATGAAGCTTCTTTGAATGGAACTGACACGCTTCACACTTGGTTACCAGTGCCGTTGCATCCTGGAGGGTAGTGGGCCAGAAGAAACCTTGCCGGAATGCCTTGCCGGCAAGGGCTCTCGACCCTATGTGGGAGCCACATATGCCTCCGTGTATCTCCGCCAACAGCTCCACTCCTTCCTCCCGGGGAATGCACTTCAATTTCACACCGTTTGGTCTTTTCCTGTACAGAACGTCGTCGACGAACTGATACATGGCAGACCGACGGGCTACTTTCTCCACTTCTTCCTGCTCCTCAGGGAGTTCCCCAGTTTGGAGAAATCGAACGGTATGTTGTGCCCATGCCGGAGCCTGAGGCTCGACAGCAAGGATCAAAGGCATCTCTTCCGCCACGGGGGCGACTGTCTCTATGGCCAGGGCTTGGCGCCCTGCCGGAGTCTGTCCCCCCATGGCAGGCTCAGTGTCCCTGGCAACATCTTTGCCGGCTCCTGGGAGCTCGGCGGGAAAGTACTTGTCGGGGCCTCATTTCCTCCGCTTGTTCTGCTCTGTCGATGGTTCGACGGATGGTTGAGTTAATCAAAGCACGAAGGTACCTGGTTCCACAGGAAGTTTGAGGGCTGCGCGTTTCAACAAGTAGTCGGCGATGCCGTTCTCCACTCGGGGAACATGCTCCGCTTGTATACCGTCAAAACGCTCCTCCAGCTTCCTCACTTCATCTACGTAGGCCTCCATCAACGGGCTCTGGTACTTGTTAACTTGCTTGACGACAAGCTGTGAATCCCCCTGACGATGAGCTTCCTGATTCCGAGGTCTGCCGCGATCCTGAGACCGGCAAGCAACCCCTCGTATTCGGTAGTGTTGTTTGTTGACATCTCCCTAGGAAAGTGCATCTGAATTACATACTTGAGGTGCTCTCCGGTGGGTGCGACGAGCAGCACACCAGCACCGACGCCTTACAGCGAGAAAGCCCCGTCAAAGTACATAACCCAGTCGCGACTTGTTTCCTTGTCGGGGAGAGTGGTCTCCTGGATCTCTTCGTTGGGCGTTGAGGTCCATTCTGCAATGAATTCTGCCAAGACTCTACTCTGGATTGTCGAAGTGCTTTCAAACTTCAAACTAAAGCTCGGCAGTTCCAAGGCCCATTCCACGATTCTCCCGGTCGCGTCTGGGTTATGCAATATCTGTTGCAACGGGAAGCGGGTGACGACGGTGCTCTCGTGTGCTTGGAAGTAATGACGAAGCTTCCTCGAGGCCATAAGGCGGCCGAAGAGCAATTTCTGCACACTGGAGTACCTTGATCTAGCCCCCTGCAAGAGGGAGCTGACAAAGTAGACCGGGTGCTGCATCATCTTCTTCTTTTGCACTACTTCATTTGGTTGTGTCGCTTCTGCTCCGGTGGCGTCAGATTCTCCTGTCTCGCCACTGGTCAGCCCTGCCATTGCTATCACTCCTGCATTGACCTCCCTCTGCGCCACTAGCGCAGCACTGACCACTTGATTTGTTGCCGCTAGATACAGCAGCAACGACTCTTGTGTTTTAGGCGCGACTAGTATTGGCGTAGAGGGGAGGTATTTCTTCAAATCCTGCAGTGCTGCTTCGGCCTCTGGGGTCCATTCCATTGGGACCGCCTTTTTCAAGATTTTGAAAAAGGGGAGGGCGCGCTCAGCAGACTTGGAGATGAATCTGCTCATGGCGGCAACACAGCTAGCAAGCCAACGCACATCCTTGATCCGCCTAGGCGCCTCGATCTGCTCAATGGCCTTAATCTTGTATGGATTCGCCTCGATCCCATGCTGTGACACAAAGAACCCGAGAAGTTTGCCAGACGGAACGCCGAAGACACACTTCTCAGGGTTCAGCTTGAGGTTGATCTTGCGCAAATTTGCAAACGTCTCTTCTAAATCTTGTATGAGTGTTGCCTTGTCCTTGATTTTGACCACTATGTCATCCATATAAGCTTCCATATTTCTATGTAGTTGAGGTTCAAAACCAATTTGGACTGCTCTTGCAAATGTCGAACCAGCGTTCTTCAACCCGAAAGGCATTCGCATAAAGCAATACGTACCACATGGGGTGATGAACGCGGTCTTCTCTTTGTCTTCTTTGTCATGAAGATCTGGTGGTATCCTGAGTAAGCGTCAAGGAATGACAGAAGGTCACACCCGACAGTGGAGTCCACAATCTGGTCAATGCACGGCAAAGGGAAAGGATCTTTTGGGCAAGCCTTATCGATGCCTGTGTAATCAATACACAGCCTCCATTTCCCATTTGCCTTGCGCACCACTACCGGATTGGCCAACCACGTTGGCTGGAGCACTCCTCTGACCAAGCCCGCCGCTTCCAACTTCCTGATATCCTCTGTGATGAACTCTTGCCGCTCCAAAGCTTGCTTCCTGACCTTCTGCTTGACGGGTCGCGCATGAGGGCAGACAGCAAGATGGTGCTCAATCACCTCCATGGGTACACCGGGGATGTCGGATGCTTGCCATGCAAACACATTGACATTCGCCCGTAGGAAGGTGATGAGCGCGCTTTCTATTTGCTGTCAAGGGTGGAGCTTATGGTGAAAGCCCCTCCCGTGCCATCCTCCTTGATGGACACCTTCTTGGTCTCTGGCGGCGCAGCCCTGGATTTCTTGCTCTTGCCGGTGGAGCTCTCTGGCACGTCCTCGACGGGAGCACAGCACTCCGAAGAGGTGCGCTTGTCGGAGTGGGTGCGAGAGGTCTTGCCGGTCTTCTTCCCTCCTGGGGCTTCGGCGGCAGGAGCACGTGCTTGGCGGCAGTCGCTCCAACTGCTTCCCGGTAGAGTTGGTCGGCGCAGATCAGCGCGTCTTTCTTGTCAGAGGCGATGGT
This sequence comes from Triticum aestivum, assembly GCF_018294505.1. Taxonomy (NCBI): domain Eukaryota; kingdom Viridiplantae; phylum Streptophyta; class Magnoliopsida; order Poales; family Poaceae; genus Triticum; species Triticum aestivum. The sequence goes on along the minus strand of NC_057814.1, from coordinate 392,525,545 downwards.
GATGATGGTCATCGGCCCAGGCATCTTCAGCGTGTTGTAGGCATAATGTGAGGCCGCCATAAACTTGGCTAGTGCTGGGCGGCCGAGGATCCCGTTGTAGGGCAAGGGGATCTCGGCGACATAAAAAACAATCCTCTCTGTCCTATAGTTCAGCTCGCCTCCAAATGTCACGAGTAGCGTGACCTTACCCTTCGGCTGGCTTCTTCCCGGGTTTACTCCTTGAAACGTGCCCGTCTCTTCGAGGTCTCCATCAGGAATCTGCAGCCTTTTGATCACAACGGGCGAGATCAAGTTCAGACCGGCCTTGCCGTCAATTAGCATTTTTGTCACCTTGAGGTTGTGTATTGTTGGTGAAACCAACAACGGCAAACACCCGACCGCAGTTGTGCGATCAGGGTGGTCCTCGGTGTCAAAAATGATAGGCGTGCTGGACCACTTCAGTGGCCTTTGAGCATCGAACAATGGTTCCACTGTAGGGATGGCAACGGGGCCCCATACCCGCCAAACCCGTGGGGATTTCATCTATTAGGGGGTGGGGATGGGCGAAAAACATCCCCATGGGGATATTTACCAAACTATTTTATTCCCCATAGGGTACAACGGGGATGGGACGATATCCTATTCCCCAGACCCAATACTCATCAGGGACTCGGTTAGTAACTGTGATACTGCGGTCAACCTTAAAATATTCACAAACAAACTTGCGAAAACAAAAAAAGCTCTGAAAAAACCTTAAACCTATCTCACATCCTCACCTCAGCTGCCACCATGACCAAGAAGTCAATACGACCTAGATAGGCATTAGCAGGACAAGGACAACACCATGTATGTATGTTGATTATAGGGTGTCATATTATGTATATGAGTATTTGTTTATGGGGATGGGGACCCTAATGGGGCCCCGCTCCCAAGTGGGGCATGGGTATGGGGAAATTTCATCCCCAGTCATGTAAACGGGGATGGGGATGGGATGATAGGGAATAGATGGGGATAGGGATGTTGTAGGTATCCCCATAGGGGATTGTCCCCATTGCCATCCCTATTCCACTGCTGTGATCTCACGCGCCCACTGCTTGAGCTGGCGGTGAGAGGTGTGCAGCGAGGCGCTACCGTCGACGCACATGGCCTCTGCAGCTTTCTGGAACTCATGCTCGCCGGACTCATCGTCCTCGTCATGATCATCATCTTCTTGCTTCTTGTCGCGGCCTCGGGCGGGCCTTTCTTGTTGATTATCTTTGCCGCGGAGGCCGGCTTGGCCGCCACGCTTCTTGCTGGATCCCTCAGCACCATCCTGGCTTTCTCCTTATCTCGCCTCTCATATTCGGCTCTCTGCTTCTCTGTGAGCTGCTCGACTTGCCGGCAATTCTGGAGGTCGTGGCCCTTGGTGCGTGGATCTTGCAGTACTGCTTGTCGGAGCCTCCTGGATTGTCGACAGCCGCCAAGGCCCGACAAGCAGCGCATCCGGCAACCTCCTTGCCGAGGTCATCTGCTTTGGTCTTCTTGGCAGCGCCGGCGTCGTCGGATCCCTCGACGGCAAGCACGACCTTGCCCTTGCGCTTTCTGTTGCGACGTCGGCCCTTCTTTGCCGGGGCGGCAGCGTCTTTGTCTGAGGAATCGGTTTCCACACCGGCATCTTCTCCGGGGCACTTCCTTCCCTCTTCATCCCGAGCACACCTATCGGCTAGAACGTAGAGTTCTGCCACATCCTTCACCTTGTTCATTGCCAGCTCTTCACGCATCTTGCGGTTGTGCACATTCTGATGGAATGCGCTGATGATAGCGGCGGGATGAACGTCTGGGATGTTGTACTGCACCCGGTTGAACCTCTGCATGTACTTGCGCATGTTCTCGCCTTCTTTCTAGGGAATGATATGCAAGTCGCTTGCCTGGCCAAGAGCTTGGTGGCCTCCCGTAAAGGCGCCAACAAACTCATGGCACAAATCCGACCAAGAAGAAATAGAATCCACTGGCAAGTGCATCAACCATGACATGATGTTGGGTTTAAGCGCCAACGGGAAGTAATTGGCAAGCACCTTGTCGTCGCGAGCTCCAGCAGCTTGCATCGTGATGGTGTAGATGCTAAGGAACTCCGACGGGTGAGTCTTGCCGTTGTACTTCTCGCCGACGTCAGGCTTGAACGTGCCGTGAGTGGGCCACTGGAACTGCCGCAACTCACGGGTAAAGGCTGGGCAACCCACCTCGTAAGGCAGGCCTTCGGAGCCCCCCGGAGCTGGGTGGTCCATAGTGGGCCCTGCTCGCCTATCGGACTGATGGCGCGCTTCGCGCCGCCACTCGATAGTGATTCGAGCGTCTTCATGGGCTCGCTCCCGAAGAACTTGGCGTTGATCACGGTGGGTCCGTGGGTCGGACGACGCTATGGAAATGTTATCACAAGCGTCGTCCCGACGGACCGGCACCCGCAGTAACTGGCGTGGAGGAGGAGAATGCACCGTGGCCGCAGCGCCTCCGGTCCTTCCACCACTGGCGTGCGGTGGCTCGACAGAGCGTCGGCCTGAGGGCCCCGTTGGCCGTGGCTCGTCTGTGTTGGCGATGCCGACGAGGCTCCGGATCGTGGCTCTCCACTCGTAGAGCTTTTCCGCAGCAGGAGGGAAGTCGAGGAGCAACTGCGCGTGCTAAGGCCTCTGCTGGCGAGGGTGGTGGCGAAAGCTACGTGGACCGTGACGCGCTCCGACTTCTAACCACGTTAGAAGGAGCCCTATCACGGCCTTGCGGCTGCGCGCCATTTTCGTCGGCGCCTCGGCGTGCAGGCTGGTCTTCTACGTCCCGTGAATGATGCATATGACTCTTCCCGCGGCGGCGCCCGGGGTTACTGGTGCGGTAACGCTGCTCGTCGCGCTCAACCTGAGAGGAGCGTGCTGCGGGCGCCGGCGTAGGTGTCTTGGAGGTCGCCATGCCACCTGTAGGTGGCACGGCGCCGCCCTTGGAGGGCCCCGCGCTGCCTGCGGGGGGGCACGACTCCGTCTTTGTACTTGGTGGCGTGCGGCTCGTTGTCTCGTGCATGAACGATGCCGCTCGCCAAGCTTTGGGTGCCAGAGCGATGTGGGTGTTCGCGGGCCGCGCCTCGGCTTCCATCCGCGACCACCCCTTCGCCCGCCCGCCCTGGCACGGGCCGTTCGGTTTCGGATGAACCGATCGCCGTGATCGCCTTCTTCTTGGGAGCCATGGCGATGAAGGACTGCTAAACTAACTGCTAGACCGGATTTTCAAAACTGCGCCCCCCACCTGGCGCGCCAGAGATGTCGGGGGAAACGACACCTATGGGATCACTGGGATCCCTTTTGCTATGGTTGGGCGCGAGGTTGTGCGAAGAGCGGGTCTAGAAGCCAGCACGAGGATCGTTTACCCAGGTTCGGGCCGCGAGGATGCGTAATACCCTAGTCCTGCTTTGGTGTATATTTGAGTGTTCTTGAGTTCTTGAACTACCTACAGTGCGAGTGTCGTCCAAAAGATCTGAATCCTTCTTCAGTACGCTTCGGGCCTCCTTTTATAGTCAAAAGGGGCTGCACAGTGGCACACAGGAGGTGGAAAGGTACACAGTGTACAAGCTGATCGCCTGTCATTACAGGACAAAGTGCATTAAATGTGCTACTTAGGTGTCCACTTGCTTTATCGGGGGCGGTAACGAGGCCCGTCCCGTCCGTCGCCGCTCCGCCTTGCTCCCACGCGTCCAGGCCAACGAGGCATGTAGCGCCATGTAGGCTGGCTGGCTGCTGAGTTGGCATGGTGGTAGGGTCTTCACGAAGATCTGTATGCCACCACGCAGGTGTTTGGCTAGATGGATTAGTACCCACGTACTGCCATGTGAGTACTTGCTTCAGTTGGTGGGTTGGCCGCTAAGCTGGGGCGGCAAGGTCTTGCCGCGGTCTCGCGTATATCCCTGGCAAGGGTCTTGCCGGGGCCTTGTGAGCGCCCTCGGCAAGAGTCTTGCCGGGGCCTTGCGAGTGTCTTCGGCAAGGAGCCTTGCCGGGGCCTCGTGGGCATCCTCGGCAACGAGACTTGCGATTGTCTTGACTTCTCGTCCTCATCTAGGATTTGTAGGCTCTCTGTCTTCACAAAGATCTGCATGCCACCATGCAGGCACTTCCCGAGCCTTGGTTCCAATGTTGTCGATGGTGTCGGAACTCTCAGGCTCAAGGGTGGCTACGATGTTGGCGCTGGGCGAGCTGCCCCGGCAAGGCTCTTGCCGGGGCTGTGTAGGCCGCCCCGGCAAGGGTCTTGCCGGGAGGAAGCCTGTCTGATTGCTCCGTCTTCTCTGCCCTTGGTTGGAGCGCTGCTCTGGTAGCCTTGCACTTCTGCTTCCCTCCTCTGCCCTGCTAAGTGTGGTCGCGGGTGCGGCTCTAACTGCCCGTGCACAGGTGAAGGGGCACAAAAGAGAGCCCCTACTTTTGTGCACCATTAGGGGCAATATAACGTGACGTTCTTTTGCACAAAGGTATTGAGCATACAAACAAAAAGCGCATGGCAACCTCTGCTTCCCTCTGCGAAGGGCCTATCTTTTACTTTTATGTATTTACTTTTATGCAAGAGTCAAAGTTTTTCTCTCTATTCCTTTTTTATTTTTTTCTCCTTTGGCAAGCATCATGTGGTGAGGAAAGATCTAGGCACATATGTCTAGTTGAATATGGGTAGCATGAGTTATTATTGTTGACATCACCCCTGAGGAGAATATGTTGGGAGGTGAAACTATAAGCCCCTATCTTTCTATGTGTCCGGTTGAAACGTTTTGCTCATGTGTACGCGGTGAGTGTTAGTAATCATAGAAGACTATATGATGGTTGAGTATGTGGAGCTCTTACTTAGACTCTGTTGAATAAGTTGAATTGCAATTGCTTGGTGACTGAGAACATAGGTTGTTGAGTTTCAAGAGAATTCATTGTTTGAACCTTAACATGTGAATTGGTTGCTACTTTAACATGAGAAATTTTATGAGAACGAATTGTTGTTATGATGCTAGGAAAAGTGATTGAAATTATCATTGATCAAAATTATGCACTTTGCTAGCATTCACACTTCATAAATTATTTCTTTTATCATTTACCTACTCGAGGACGAGTAGGAATTAAGCTTGGGGATGTTGATACGTCTCCAACGTATCTATAATTTATGAAGTATTCATGCTATTTTTTTATCATTCTTGGATGTTTTTACAATCATTTTATAGCAACTTTATATCATTTTTTGGGACTAACCTATTGAACCAGTGCCCAGTGCCAGTTGTTGTTTTTGCTTGTTTTTTACATCGTAGGAAATCAATATCAAACAGAGTCCCAACACCGCAAAACTTTTTGTGGATTTTTATGGACTAGAAGACCACCAATGGGCCAAAGCAGCACCTGGGGGGTGCCCCGAGGGGGGCACAACCCACCAGGGTGCGCCTGGGGGCCCAGGCGCGCCCAGGTGGGTTGTGCCCACCCTCGGTGGCCTCCCGCACCCCCTCTTTACCTTATAAATTCACAAATATTCCAAAAACCCTCGGGGTTAACCTAGATCAGAAGTTCCGCTGCCACAGGCCTCTGTAGCCACCGAAAACCAATCTAGACCACGTTCCGGCACCCTGTCGGTTGGGGGAATCATCACCGATAGCCATCTTCATCATCCCGGTGGCCACCATGATGAGGAGGGAGTAGTCCACCCTCGGGGCTGAGGGTTTGTACCAGTAGCTATGTGTTTAATCTCTCTCTCTCTCTCTCTCTCTCTCTCTTGTTCTTGAGATGTCATGATCTTGATGTATCGCGGGCTTTGTTAATATAGTCGGATCATATGGTGTTTTCCCCTCTCTATCTTGTTGTGATGAATTGAGTTTTCCCTTTGAAATTTCGTTTTATCGGATTGAATACTTTTATGGATTTGAGAGCACTTGATATATGTCTTGCATATGAATACTCGTGGTGACAATGGGGTATCATATTGATTCACTTGATATGTGTTTTGGCACTCAACTCGCGGATTCCCGAGGTGACATTGGGGTAATCTATGCATAGGGGTTGATGCACGTTCTCGTCTTTTGTTTCTCCGATAGAAATCTTGGGGCACTCTTTGAGGTTCTTTGTGTTGGATTGAGTATTATGAATTTGAATTTGCTTTGGTGTTATTTTAGTACAAACTCTTAATAGATCGATCGAAAAGAATAACTTAACGTTATTTTAGTACGAACTCTTAATAGATCGATCGGAAAGAATAACTTGGTGTTATTTTAGTACGAACTCTTGGATAGATCGATCGGAAAGAATAGCTACGAACAATTTCTTCTTATGTTCTCTGCTAGATAGGAACTTTCGAGTGATTCTTCATCGCACGTTGAGGGATGGTTCTATGATCCAATTATATTAGCATTGTTGGGAGATTGCACTAGTGAAATTACGGACCCTAGGCCTCATTTTCAAGCATTGCAATACCGTTTGTGCTCCATTTTATCAATTGCACCTTGCTATTTTTTTATTGTTCTTACTACAAAAACCAATATCTACTATCCATATTACACTTGTATCACCATCTCTTCGCCGAACTAGTGCACCTATACAATTTACCATTGTATTTGGTTTGTTGGGGACACGAGATACTTTTTATTATTTGGTTGCAGGGTTGTTTGAGAGAGACTATCTTCATCCTACGCCTCCCACTAATTGATAAACTTGAGGTAAAATTGCTACTGTCCTACAAAACTCTGCGCTTGGAGTCCCAACACGTGTCTACAAGAATAAAGTTGCGTAGTAGACATCAAAATACAACATACATCTCATCAAATTATCGAACGAATACCAAATTCACATGATTACTTATAACAAGACTTCTCCCATGTCCTCAGGAACAAACACAACTACTCGGAAAGCATATTCATGTTCATAATCAGAGGGGTAATAAATATCATTAAGGATATGAACATATGATCTTCCACCGAATAAACCAACTAGCATCAACTAAAAGGAGTAATCAACACTACTAGCAACCCACAGGTAACAATTTGAGGTTTTGAGACAAAGATCGGATACAAGAGATGAACTAGGGGTTGAGAGGAGATGGTGATGGTGAAGATGTTGATGGAGATTGACCCCCTCTCGATGAGAGGATCGTTGGTGATGACGATGGCTTCGATTTCCCCCTCCGGGAGGGAAGTTTCCCCGGCAGAACAGCTCCGCCGGAGCCCTAGATTGATTCTGCCCAGGTTCTGCTTCGAGACGGCGGTACTTTGTCCCGAAAGCTTCCTTTTGATTTTCTCCAGGTCAAAAGACATCATATAGTAGAAGTTGGGCACCGGAGGCCTGCCAGGGGGCCCACAAGCCCTAGCGGCGCGCCGAGGGTGGTAGGGCGCGCCCCCAGGCTTGTGGCCACCTGGTGGGTCCCCTCTGGTATTTTCTTTGCCCAATATTTTTTATATATTCCAAAATAATTCTCCATAAATTTTTAGTACTTTTGGAGTTGTGCAGAATAGGTCTCTCAAATTTGCCCCCTTTCCAGTCCAGAATTCCAGCTGCCGGCATTCTCTCTCTTCATGTAAACCTTGTAAAATAAGAGAGAAAAGGCATGAGTATTGTAACATAATGTGTAATAACAACCCATAATGCAATAAATATCAATATAAAGCATGATGCAAATTGGATGTATCAGTCCCGAGGGCTCCACAAGCCCTCAGGGTGCGCCCTAGGGGGGCGTCCCTGGCTTGTGGGCCCCTCGACACTCCTCCAACCCTAATCTTTGGCCTATAAATTCCCAAATATTTCCAAACCAACAGAAGCATCCACCAAAAATACTTTTCCGCCACCGCAAGCCTCTGCTTCCGCAAGATCCCATCTTGGGGCCTTTTCCGGCATCCCGTCGGAGGGGGATTCGATCACGGAGGGCATCTACATCAACTCTATTGCCCTACTGATGAAGCGTGAGTAGTTTACCATAGACCTACGGGTCCATAGCTAGTAGCTATATGGCTTCTTCTTCTCTCTCTTTGATCCTCAATACCATGTTCTCCTCGATGTTCTTGGAGATCTATCCGATGTAATCTTCTTTTGCGGTGTGTTTGTCGAGATCTGATGAATTGTGGATTTATGATAAGATTATCTATGAATGTTATTTGAATCTTCTCTGAATTCTTATATGCATGATTTGATACCTTTGTATTTCTCTTCGATCGGTTTGGTTTGGCCAACTAGATTAGTTTTTCTTGCAATGGAGAGGTGCTTAGTTTTGGGTTCAATCTTGCGGTGTCCTCACCCAGTGACAAAGTAGGGGTAGCGAGGCACGTATTTGTATTGGTTCCATCAAGGGTAAAAAGATGGGGTTTTCATCATATTGCTTGAGTTTATCCCTCTACATCATGTCATCCTACTTAAGGCGTTACTCTGTTCTTATGAACTAAATACTCTAGATGCATGCTGGATAGTGGTCGATGTGTGGAGTAATAGTAGTAGATGCAGAATCATTTCGGTCTAGTTGACATAGACGTGATGCCTATATTCATAATCATTGCCTTGGATATCGTCATAACTTTGCGCTTTTCTATCAATTGCTCGACAGTAATTTGTTCACCCACCGTATTATTTTCCTTCAAGAGAGAAGCCTCTAGTGAAACCTATGGGCCCCAGGTCCATTTTCCATCGTATATTTTCAGTTTTATAAACCAAAAAACCCAAAAATACCTTGCTACAATTTATTTACTTTTATTTTGTTTTACGTTTTAGTAAGCTTTTATATCTATCTCTATCAGATCTCATCCTTGCAAGTGACCGTGAAGGGATTAACAACCCCTTTATCGCGTTGGGTGCAAGTGTTTGATTGTTTGTGCAGGTGCGGAGACTTGCGTGTATCTCCTACTGGATTGATACCTTGGTTCTTAACTGAGGGAAATATTTATCTCTACTTTGCTGCATCACCCTTTCCTCTTTAAGAAAAACAACAATGCAAGCTCAAGAAGTAGCACCAGCCTTGAGGTCCGACGCATAGTGGTGGCACACGACGATATCCACTTTAGTAAAACTGTATGTAAGCAGATTTTACACTAACTTCAACATAAGCAGAAATGGACAACACAATACAATGATTTAAGGTAAGCAAATTTTACAAAAAAAAAACTTAAAATCATGCCTACCATTAACTACGTGCTCTAGGTCCATCTATAGTCCATTCAATTACGGCATGCTCGTTTCTTCTAAATGTGAACACATATATGTATCTTTGAGCACCTGATATGTTTATATCTTGGAGTCTTGGCTAACACATCTAATCCTAAGTAGGAATCCATGTCACCTTTAAAATTAGGAAAAATAAAATCAGAAAACACCAAGCTTTCTACGACACTTTTCACTTGAGGCATCAAATGTTCATGCAAAATATAAGATCATAATTGAAAGGCTCAACATATTTCCAATGGGACCCCACCTTCTATCTATTTTCTAGGATTCTTTTGGTACACAACATAAGCCTTTGATTGAAATCTTTGACAACATTATATATCTTAGAAACTACCCCCACCTTGTGGCCTGCACAAAAAAAGCAACAATGCATTTTCCCCTTCAGAAACAACACTTTTTGTAAGAAAACAAATAACAGTGGAAATAAATCATAACAGATTGACATTCTTTGTGTTCTTGACCCGGCAGTAAGATAAAAACATATGATTGACCTGGCAAAATACTAAAGTCGCACAACATAAACTAACTAGCAGTATAACTATTACAAAGTGAGAAGCAAAAATGACATTACTAGAAGCAAAAGGAGAAGCAATAAGCCTAATGAAATAACAACGATATTATTTTTCCAATAAGTAATAGGAAGCATATACTTTTTCTTTTTGCATCAGCTTCTCTCCCCACTCAGCTTCTAGATATGTGACACTCTTGATAACTGAAGTTCAGTTAGTATAACCTGCAAATCAATAGAAAAAAAATCCAAGTTGAATCAATTGAAGCATAAAGAGAGCACATTAGAGAGGAAAACACAATTTAAGAACCCAGAATGAGCTGTGGGTGTTCAACCTACTCTATTGGAACAGATTAAAAAAAGGTAGATCTGCTATACCTGGGGCGTGCAGAGGCAGCAGAAGTTGAGCTCCTCCTGGTGCGTGGTTCATGCTGGATATCCTTGTCCACCACTGGCAGGTGCTCGTACAGAATAGGGCGCCCAAGAAGCAAGCGAGGAAGAAGACCACCGAGTCGGATGGTAGTGAGCTCGCCCACCAAACCCCAGGTCAGGGACTGCGGCAGCCCGGTGTGATGGAACCGCTAAAACACATAGGCCACCGCAACGGCTCGAGAGGAGGGTCGACGGGGGATGGAGTGGCGGCCTGAGGTCGACTGCCGGGGAGTAGAAGATGCCGCGACGGCGGCTGTAGGGAGCGCTGCCAGGCAGGGGAGCGGGGACGAAGGCTGCGAACAACACGAGATGAGAAGGTAGAGACGTGGGATCTGGCGGTCATGGTGCAGATTGGAGGGATACACCGGCAGAGACATGAAGGTGGAGAACTTGGCTGCTCCTCCTCGCCGGGATCCATCGACAGAGGTGATGGGGTGGGGAAGGGGGAGCTTAGGAAGATGGAGCGGTGGTGGCGCGAGGGGAAGGAGGAAGGAGAGTGGCGACGCAAGGGAAGGGGAGAAGAGAGTGCAGTTGACGGCCCGTCGAGGGCCGCGTGAATGATAGCTAGGATTGTGACCCAATCGAGCACCCCCTCATCTTTACGCCGAGAGAATGCCAATACTGCCCTTGGCGGGCCGCCAAATTCACAGGCGGTGGCACAACCTCTCCAACAGAAACACAATCACCAGAAGATCTGTGATCCGGAGCCGCTGACGGGCGTGGCCCACACCGCCTGGGCCCCGCGTGTCAATGTGATATGTGAAGGCAGAGAGAGTGTATAAGTGCAGTCTACTATTCATTGTAGCAGTGTTGATAGCGACCCGACGGCCAGGATCGTTTCAGCTGAAGATCCGACGGTCACAATTCTTTTGGACACCTAATCCAACGGTCCAGATCCAGAGGCCCCGAGATTGCTCCATTTCTTCCCAGACTCTAACAATGGGATTATCTTTGCTAAGTTCGAGGGAACCACAAGGAACTGTTCGAGGGGTCCGCGGGGAGGAGATAGGAACGCGCATCACCAACTCTATGTCCATTGTCATGACTGCGCATCTAGTGGTAAAAAGCTGATCCCGTGAATTGTGATATAGATCTACAACATGTTCCATGTTCACATGATAGATTTTGTTTTTGTTTTGCGCCATCTTAGCGAGCCGCTTGCCCCAGCAGTTTGGTGATGTGAATGAGGTGCATACGTACACCAAATTGCGGCATGACATGCCACGTGTACCTAACGGTCGAGATCCAGGTGATAGAGCACCAAATAGGATAAAAACTGACAAACCTTTTACTAAATGAGTGTAAAAACTAAAAATGACACGATTCACGCTAGGTGGGGTAATTCAAAGGAAACTATTAAATGGGGTAGTCTGTGCCAAAAATGTTAAAATAGAGCGTAAAAACAGAATTTCACTCTTTAAAAAAAATTATGCATTGTAGTGTATATAATTTACTTTTTATGTTTCAGAGTCTGTCGTGCTTTAAATCTTTTTCGTCCTTCACCATTGTCTAAATTAATGGAAATGATAAGTACGTGACATCAGGTACGAACACATGATAAATCGAACATTTTCAATGGCAATTCTGGTGATGCAAGGATAACAATTTAGTTGACACACACGGTAATTTTCTGTTAAAAAATAAACTGAAGCATAAAATTGTCATGTCTACGAACTAAAGTTGTCATCCTCGTTTCACTAAACTTATCATCAAAAATGCTATTTTGTCATGTGCTTGTACGTGACGTTCGGGCCTTATCACATTCGTGAATTAATTGTACCAAGCTAAGCTTGTGCCCAAAATCCATTTATTCGCATCAATCAAACGATCCAAAAGTATATACTCCTGCATCACGGTGCGATCGAACGGCTGTGTTGGATATTCGAATTATAGAGTACGAAAATAAATAACGAGCAGTGGCTTAAGCCTTACAGGCACTTTATTGGCATCACTGATGCAATTGCAGTCGGAGAACACTTTGCCTGAGGGCCGGGTGACCCCGATACTGGTCGGTCAGTTAAACTCCTCGGACTTCAGCAGCTTTGACACAGCCGAGCGCTCTGACCATGCTCTGCAGGTTCTCGCACGACAACCCGCCGGGCGCCACGGCCTCCTCCGCCTTGGCCTTCCACTCAGCCGCGCTCCCCCTCATCTCCTCTGCCTTCATCGCATGCCTGATGTGGCTGGCCACCTGCTCCCTCCTCACCTCCTCGTCAACCCGGAGGCCCACGCCCCACACATCGCAGGCGTACTTGCAGTTGGTGTACTGGTCCGCGAACCCCGGCCAGCACACCATCGGCACGCCGGCCGCCACGCTCTCGCGGGTGGAGTTCCACCCGTTGTGCGTCAGGAAGCACCCCACGGGCCGGGTGCCCAAGAACCCGATCCTGCGGGCACCAGGTGGTCAGGCAGCACCGCCCTGCCGTCGCGGCGATGAACTCCGCCGGCAGAGAGCTACGCCAGCGCCGGCGCCGGGGACGAGGTTGTCCCTGATGGACCAGAGGAACGGGTGGCCGCTGGCCACGAGGCCCCACGCGAACTCGGCGACCTGGTCGGTGGAGAGGACCGTAAGGCTGCCGAAGTTGGCGTACACGACGGAGCCCGGCTGCTGCGTGTCCAGCCACGCGAGGCACTCGGTGTCCTGCTTCCACAGGCTCAGGCCGCTGGCGGAGGCATCGTCGTCGCCCCTTAGCTGGTGGTTGAGGAGGGAGCCTAGGGGACCGACGGTGTAGATGCGCGGGTACTCGGCGCGGAGGGCGGCGAGGACGTCGGCTTCTAGGGCGTCGAAGGTGTTGATGATGAGCGCGCCGGCCTTGGTGCAGCCGTTGGCCTCCACGATGTTGAAATGGAGGCCGAAGTCGTCCGGGTCGGTGGTGCGGACGAAACTGGAGATGTCTCCGAGGCTGATCGGCGGCATGCCCGGGATCCAGTCGATGAGCGTCCTACTCAGGTGTCCGTTCGTGTAGCAGGTCTCGTGTGCAAACGTATGTAATGATCATGAAATGGATAAATCAAGACTAGGAGAACGGCTTGACTGTTGCTAATTAAGCTGCTCGAATTTTTTATAAATTCAGGCGATGTTTGAAGCCAAAGAATTGTAAGAATCACAGTTCTCAGAAACCATGGTTTTAAGAGTTGTAGTAACTAGCTAACTGCAACGCAAAACACCATGGTTCATGAATACTACAACATTTTCTAGTTCGTATTTTGAAAAAAAAACTGTGGTTACTTGGTTCCGGTATACAACAAAGTGCTTATATTAGTTTCAAATAATGCTAAGTAATTAGCTGTGAGGCGTAACTCTACCGCCTAACCCATAAATAACATCGTAAATGTCCGTTTTTATGTCCAGACGTGATCCGCGCACATGATGCAGAATGGGAAACATCCAACACTATTCACGAATTAATCATAATTTGTCTAGTTAAGAAGAGAGAAGAAGGGAACCATGCATGCGGTTGCTTTTGGTTCAGCCAGGTCAAGTCGCGACCTGGATCCAACGCAATGGCCCCGCCACTTTGAAGGGATCCATCGCGCCATCTCGACACCTCACCACATATCCGGGAACTGTCAACCCCGCTTTGTGTGTGAGCCTTGCCGCGGCCAAGGCACTTGCCGGCGGCGACGACAATAAGAAAGAGCGCCGGTCAGGTGACGTCGGGCCGAAACGGGAAGGTAATTGTTTGAAGTTAAGTATATACATTAGAACACAATCTGAATATTCAACCGAGATCCCTAAGATTATGGTTGGTTCAGATCCTTTCTAGTCCTTCTTACTCTGTTTATAAGATTTCTCTGAAGTCAAATTTCATGATATTTGGCCATATTTATTTGAAAATTTCATCAACATCTACAATACTAAAGTTACATTATATGAAAATTAAATTCATAACACATTCAATAATATTTTTTTTCGTATTCCGAATGTTGGTACTTTTTTTCTAGAAAGTTAGTCAAACTTTACGAAGTTTGACTTCAGACAAATGTTATATGCATAGTAAAAAGGATAGACTACTGAATGACCATTGCCGCCGCCAGAATGAGTCGTTGATGTGTCGCTGTCGCTGCTTCCATATCGGAGCCGGCCTGGCCTTGTTGGTGACAGCCGAGAAGTCTTCCTCTACGTGCTTCTCATGACCAGCGCCCCGGAACCACAGTTCTCGTCGTTGAATAATTGAATCAATCTGAAGATCTGACACCAAATCTCATAGTTGCATATGCATCGTGGAAAACCCTAACCTCGTTGCCCCGAGGAGCTGGTAGAAATCTATACCGGAGCTCCGTCTAACCCGTCCCGACGGGCGAACTTCAGGCGAATTGGTGCTCGGAAGACTGACTTGAGGAAGAAGCGCCATCATTTTTCGATGTGCCGCCCGTGCGACACTAAAACCCTACCTAGCTATCTACTAGCCAGCGTTGAGGTACTAGAATTCCTTCCCGTCACCGGAGTGGGAAGCGGAGGGGAGGCGAATTCATAGGCTCGCCGACGGATATCGAGGGGAGGAAGAATTTCCCCAGTCGCCTTGCAAGAGGGGAATGAAAAGCAACTTGGCTAATGTCGTTCTCTTTTTTGGTGGTGTCCAGATCGCTTTGGTAGTTTGTCTTCATAGAAATTTAGAAATTTATATTTTATTTTCAACACACTATACCTGTTTAGATTTTATTTGAAAACTTTTGGATGTACTCTTTATATTTTCACTAAGAAGTACTCAGTCCGTCCAAAATTACTTGTCGCTCAAATGTACGTATCTAGCACTAAAATAGTTCTTTTCAAAATATAAGTTGTGTTGGACTTTTCAAGGTCTTTGATGCACTATTTCAACCACTAATGTATACCAAAATACATGGATTAAACATGTATTAATAGTATCATTATATTTGTCTTGCAAAACAATTTTATCTCATACGTCTTTATAATAATTTTGTAGGCATGCAATAAGTAAAAGATCATAGTCAAAGTTATGCGATGAATACCAGAAAAGTAAACGCGCGCCTTATATTTTGGAAAGAAGGGAGTACTCCCTCCATCCTTTTTACTCTGCGGATTAGATTTTGGTCAAGCCAAACTTTGTAATGTTTGACCAATTTTTTAAAAAAGTATCAGCACCTACAATACCAAATATATAAACCATGAAATTACATTTCATAATGAATCTAGCAATGTTAATTTGGTATTGTGAGTGATGATACTTTTTTCTTTTAAGTTTGGTAGAGATACCTTGACTTCGAATAAAATTTATATGTAGACTGAAAAGAACCGGAGGGAGTACTGCTCCGTCCGGATTTATTGTGCCCGTTTGTATTTTGGGCTAGACTTTGACTGTCTATAGACTACTAAAATATAAAGTATATGCTATAAAAAATTATACTGCTGGATTTGTATTTGAAAGGGATTTCTGATAATATAATTTTTATGACATACAGTTTACATTTTATTAGTTAAATTTTTAGGTCAAAAGTTAGTCAGAAATAAAAGGGGTCCTGATAAATCTCCGGAGGGAGTACCATTCGGGACGTAGTACTGGATAAAGAGATCAGCGGATCTCGGGGCCCATATGTAGTTACCGGTAAAGTATACGCTAGATCAAAACACAACAGCAAGTTAAGCGCTTAATTAAGCTGATCTTGCCATACTTTGACTTTTATAGTTTTTTTGTGTGTGACTTTTATAGCTTGTGAGAGAATCTCTCTTACACATGCATATGCCCCTTGAGCGAGATGATTGATTATATTTTAATGGGACCTTCAAGGTCTTGATGAGTCAGAACGACCCTTCCAGTGTGCATTGATCAGAACGACAAAATGTTAGTATTTTTTTTGCGCACCCCTATAAGGATAGACACTTAACCACGGGTTGTTGGTTCACTGGTTCGTAAAATGTCAATTTAAAAAATAACAAAATAACATTGATAAAAGCATGCAAAATGCCTATAAGATAATAATTTAGATAAATCATATGACAGATTAATTTCTCTTCATATCTCCCTCTCTTTCTCTCCGCCTCCGCCTCCCCTCCATCGCTTCCCCTCCCGATCCAGATCCCTCCGCCTCCCCTCCCGATCCAGATCTCTGTCTTTCTCTCCACCTCCCTCTGCCTTCCCTCCCGCCGTCGCCGGATCCCGGCTGACCGAAGCCCGTGCGGGGGGATGATGGCGGCGGCGGGGCGTCCCTCCGTTGCGGCTTGGAGGCGTATGTGTGGCCATGGCGCCGGTCACGCAGCTATGTGACCTCCTCTACCTTTGGTTGTCTTCATCGTCGGTCCAAAGGGATCTGGTCGGTGGGTATTGCCTCGCGGTGGCTTCCCGGCGGCGGATCAAGTGGAGGAGGAGATGGTGGCCTAGCTACTGAAGTGGGTGAGGATGCCACCATCGTTGGCGGCCTCCGTGGGGGTCGTTTTCCTCTTGGAGGCGATGATGGGGATGTGCCTCACTCCACTGTTTTCGGGGGAAATCTCAGATCTGGAAGAGGCTATTATTGACGGCGACGGACGTGGGCGTCGTAGCCCTCCTTCGCATTGAGGGGCGTCCTGGATCGGATGATGGCGACGTCGTCGTCGTCACCCCCATGGGGACATCATCTTTGGGGACATTTATCGGCTGGACGAACATGTGGACGGCTTGGTGGTTGGGCGTCGGTAGGTGGTGGAGCGACGCTTCATCCTACACATAGATGGCGACGGATCTCGGCAGTGTGGCGCAGTGGAGACTCGTCGTCTGATGTGTGGCGATGGACTCGTGCAGGAGGACGATGTTGTCTGGCGTCGCGGTGGCGTCAATGGCAGAGAGGCCTGGCGAGGTCGATCCTCAGTATCTGATGTGAGGATGGATCGATGGATGAAGGAGGTGACGGCCCTTGCAGCGTGCGCATGTGGTGCCCACTAAAAGTGCGCCGGACCGGTGTGTAACCCAGTCGAGACATTATGGCTTGAATGGGGCATCCGGCATTAAATGTTAGGTATTGGTGCGATGTCTGTTTGGTATTAGACTCAGACATTCGGCAGCCCTTAATCACGGGGATAGAAATAGTGACATGTGTTGTCAAGATGATGACTTCAGGCTTACTGATATATTATCTTGTAAGGGCTTTGCAAATAATTAATAAAATGGCTGCATGCATCGTCCAAATGTAGAGGTGGAGGTACATCCTTTTTTTTTAAAAATAGCTTAGCTATGGCCATCCTCATGTAGAAGCCATTTTGAAGTATTCTTTGGACTGCGGGACTTTCATAAGAAATTTGGAGGTTCCCCACTAGCACCTGTTTTGATCATAGATTTGACGACCGAGTTGTGGCGACTCAATAGTGAGGAGTTTGGCCGAAAATGCTTAATGGAGGACGATCTTCATAGAGCTCTTTATTTTTGAAGATTCCCCTCTATAAACTTTTATAATACATTCTAGATACGGCAGGAGTAAGAAAACTATACACGTTCTAGTGATTGAGTATAGCATATGATTCGATTAACGACAACGCGTTTTTGTGAAATATACTAACATGGTTAATAATTTGGTTCTGGTATTACCTTTGAGTGGCACATAGCCTCTTTCCTTTAGCTCCCGGAGCCGCATGTGGCCCATCAGCGATGCGGCGCTACCACCCCAGAGCACCATGCTCGGCACACCCAGCTCCGCGCCACGTCCAGCGCGAAGCTCATCAGCGCCGTTGGCACCACGCACGTCACCGGTGGCACGCCCGCCCTGCCATTGACACGCAGGATGAGCTCCCTCAGCGGCCCCGCGCACCTGTGGCTCGTGGCGGCAGACAGGCCGAGGTCGTAGTCCCCGGCGTCCCGGTCAGCCTCCACAAGCCCGTCCGGGATCGTCTCGAGCTGGAACCCCTCGCTGCCACGCACGGCAGCGGCGCCCTCCGCCGTCTCCATGACGCGGTGGTTGTGCTCGGTGTTGACAAAGGTGATGTAGACGCCGTGGCGGTGCAGCAGCTTGGCCAGCTGCAGTGCCGGGTTGATGTTACCGGAGCCCGGGAACGGCACAACGACGGCGTGCGGCCTCGCCATTAGTTCGTTCGTCCGGCCGTGTGCGCGCGCGTACCACGCGTGTATGGAGCTGTGCCAATGTATGTATGCTAACTGGTTTGCTCTGTAAGTACTCCACTAGCACAAGCTGCGGAGTTAATTAATAACCAGCTTAGCTGTAGATGCCCTACTTAGATCGGACTTTATGTGTGTAGACTCGATCGGATCGAGGTCTAACTAGCTCGTAAGTAGGTGGTTAACGTTAGTAGTCTTCTGACGTTAAAAAAAAAAACGTTAGTAGTCTTCCTTTTGTTCTCTTTCGCAAAAAAAAGTCTTCCTTTTCTTTTGTCGATGGTGAAATTGGCTACTTCTTGGTGTTGGTCGATCGATCCAAGTCAAGAATCGGTCTCCTTCCTCGCCGCACCATAGCCTCACGTTGGCCATTGGATATTGTTTCTATACCCTTCCTTACCATGCACGAGAAGAAAAAGGCACAGAGCCCTCGTCTTGCTCTGTCGCGTCGCGCAGCCTCTCCAGCCAGTAGCCCAATGCCAACGATGAGGGCATCTCCAACGCTGAACCAAATTTGCTCGGCATCCATTCACAGATACGAGGATTAGTCTGTGGATAGACGTGGAAGACGGTGTGCATACATTTTAATCACCATTTAAATTAACCGGACGAAATACATGTAAACACGGCAGATTTTCATATAAACCAGACGAAATTCATTACATTTCAAACATTTTACATTACATATAGAATAAAAACAAAAAGCCCGACCCTGAACCTATCCTACGGCGGCGGTCATCATCCACTTACTCTGTATTGCGCATCGGCGATCACATCCTTCATCTGTTGTCTCCATGAACGGCGGCGGGGTTCAAGACCCATGAAGTGGAGGTGTGGATTCCAATGAGGAAGAGTAAAACATGAGAGACAGACCGAACCACTTGGGACACCATGCCCTGCCGCCTCCCATGACCTACTCATCCTCGGAGGAGTCCATGACCTGTGCGTCGCCGGCACCGATGGACATGAGGTCGATAATGGACGTGGACGATCCGTCGCTGTCCACCTGCCACGTGCAGCCACGAAAGTTGGCCGGCGGCGTTAGTCCTAGACCGCTTGCGCCGCCAGCGCGTGTGTGGCCGCGTCCGCGTCCGCCTATGCCGGCACTGCGTTGCGACTGGGTAGGGCCTCGTATAGCGCACACTGCTTCCCAGCGAAGTTTGGATTCGTTGCGGCCATGGCGGCCACGGCCGCCTCACCGTAAATTTGGTCGTCCGCCAGCCGGTGCTGCTCGAGGAGGAACATGTTGTACCTCTGTTCCTCCTGTGCCTGTCGGTACGCAGACATAAGAGCCGACACACGCTCCTCCTCCTTCGCCATGGCGGTAGTGCACCTACGCCCGCTCCATGCATGGTCAGGCCGACATGCACCGGCACACGGTCCGACGTCGTGTCATTGTCGGAGACCTTGGGCGAGCTCGCCGTCAAGCCCTGCTCAATTCTCCTGGCGCGGCGGTGTTGGGAAACATAATAGAAAACAAAAAATTTGTGCCTACGCACACCCAAGATCAATATGAAGATGCATAACGGGATGGGATCATGATCATTGTGGTCACCTAGTTGCAGCGCAAGAAGAACGTGTCAGTGTAGAACATACTTGGAGTCCCTCAAACCGTCGATGAACGATCCCGCGAACCGCCCACAAACAGTCCATCGAACCGAAGACCGAAAGCACGGTCTCTCTACTTGGTTGCAAGCGTGCAGGATTCACGATCCGGCAACGGTTCGCCGTCCAGAGCTAATCATCGCCGGAGAATTAGAGGGAGTAGATTAGAACCACACTGAGCTTCTAATTATGAGTATTATAGAAACTAGACCAAGCTCTAATTAGTCAACTAGGACCAATTAGAACTAGGGCTAGATGAACTAGAGGAGGCTCCAAAACTTGTGTGTAGAAAAGGTCCAACACCTCTAGTATACATAGGTTAGGAGGAGAGGGAGGGGCGCCACACAAGGGGGGAAAGAGTTCCCTGATAACCCACAATTATAGGGGATCAATCGTAGTCCTTTCAATAAGTAAGAGTGTTGAACCCAACGAAGAGCAGAAGGAAATGACAAGCGGTTCAGCAAGGTATTTTCTGCAAGAACTGAAATTATCGGTAACGAGTAGTTTAATAGCTAGATAATTTGTAATGGGCAATAAGTAGAAATGCTAACAAAAGTGCAGCAAGGTATCCCAATCATTTTTGTAACAAAGGACAAATCGGAACAGTCTCTTATAATAAGCAAAGCGTTTTTGAGGCCACACGGGAATTTCATCTAGTCACTTTCATCATGTTTGTTTGATTCACGTTCGATAATTTGATATGTGGGTGGACCGGTGTTTGGGTGTTGTTCTTACTTGAAAAAGCCTCCCACTTATGATTACCCCCTCTCGCAAGCATTCACAACTACAAAAGAAGAATTAAGATAAGTCTAACCATAGCATGAAACATATGGATCCAAATCAGCCCCTTACGGAATAGCGCATAAACTAAGGTTTAAGCTTATGTCACTCTAGCAACCCATCATCTAATTACTACTCCACAATGCATTCCCTTAGGCCCAAAGATGATGAAATGTCCTATAGTCGACGTTCACATAACACTACTAGGGGAAACAACAACATACATATCATCAAAATATCGGACCAATACCAAATTCACATGATTACTTATGACAAGACTTCTCCCATGTCCTCAAGAAAAAAAGTAACTACTCACAAACCATATTCATGTTCAAGATCATAGGGGTATTGAATAGCATAATGGATATGAACATATAATCTTCCACCAACTAAACCAACTAGCATCAACTACAAGATGTAATCAATACTACCAGCAACCCGCATGTACCAATCTGAGGTTTTGATACAAAAATTGAATACAAGAGATGAACTAGGGTTTGAGATGAGATGGTGCTGGTCAAGATGTTGATAAATATTGATCCTCCCATGAGAGGGTTTTTGGTGATGACAATGGCTTCGATTTCCCCCTCCTGGAGGGAAGTGTCCTCGGCGGAATCGCTCCGTCGGAGAGCAAAAGTGCTCCTGCCCAAGTTCCGCCTCAAGACGGTGGCGATCTGTCCCGAATGTCTTCTCGTTATTTTTTCTAGGGAAATGGGCTTATATATACCAGAAGATGAACACCGGAGGCTGCCAGGGACCCCACGAGCCACCAGGGTGCGCCAAGGGGGGTGGGCGCACCCTGGTGCCTCATGGGCACCTAGGTGGCCCCCTATGGTATTTCTTTCTTCCTGTATTTTTTATTTATTCCAAAATAATTCTCCGTGAAATTTCAACTCATTTGGAGATGTCCAGAATAGGTATCTCTGACATAGCTTTTTCAGCTCCAGAATTCTAACTGCCGGCAATCTCCCTCTTCATGTAAATCTTGCAAATTAAGAGAGAAAATGCATTAGAATTGCTCCAGAAAGTGTTATATTGATTTAAAACATTATAAATAACAGTACAAAAACATGATGCAAAATGGACGTATCAACTCCCCAAGCTTAGACCTCGTTTTTCCTCAAGCGAAAGCTGATATCGATAATCATGACCACATGTTTAGAGAGAGATGTGTCGATAAAAACAAAATATGGACATGGAAGCATCATGATCATTATTATAGCAGCAATATATTATCATCATAAAACGTCTCATGAGCAGGTAACAATTCATCACAACATCAAAGTATAAGACATAAACTTTCTTGAAACTAACAAACTATGTTCTCAGTCAACAATGCAATTGCAATTCATCATATTTTCAGGAAGGGTCTCATGTTGGAGCTTTGTAGCAAGTCCACATACTCAACTATCATTTAGTCTTCTATGATTGCTAATACTCACGACATATATAGAAAGATTTCTATGATTGCTAACCATCATTTAGTCCATATATCTAGAGAGAGCAAAAGTTTCAGCCAGACACATAGAAATATAGGGGCTTATAATTTCGCCTCCCAACTTATTCACCACAAGGGTGATGTCAACAATAATAACTCATGGTCACTCATATCCAACTGGATATATGTGCCTAGATCTTCCCCCACAATATGATGCTTATAAAAGAGAAAAATAAAAGGAATGGAGGAGAACACTATTGACTCTTGCATGAAACGTAAATACATAAAAGCAAAAGATATGCCTTTCCCAGTGGGAAGCAGGGGTTGTCATGCAATTTTTGTTTTTGGATGCACAAGCTCTTAGTGCAAAGGAATGCCATGTTATATTGCTCCTTATGATAGAAACCTTTATTATGCAGTCCGTCGCTTTTATTTCTTTGTCATCACAAGTTTGTACATCGCTTATTTTCCCTTACAATAAAAGATCAAACATATTTAGGAGCAATTTTTATTGCTTTATGCACCGATGGCAACTTACTTGAAGGATCTTATTCAATCCATAGGTAGGTATAGTGGACTCTCATAACATGAAACTGGGTTTATGCTTTTTGGATGCACAAGTAGTATCTCTACTTGGTGTGGATTTTTGGCTAGAAAAGATATTGGGCAAGCACCACATGTTGGAGGATCTATGACAATATAACTTCTATGTGAATATAAGCAAACATAATTCATTACGTTGTCTTCCTTGTCCAACATCAACAATTTGGCATAAATACTTAATGTGGGCTCCCAATCATAAAAGATGTCCAAGATAGTGTATTTGCATGTGAATCTTCTCTTACCTTATTAATTTTTACATGAGTTGCATCATTCACCAATGCTATGTTTGTCAACTTTCAATAAGTTTTATCACTTATACTTTTCCTTATGTAATGTCATTAATTTCTATAAGATTAGCATATGATCTTTTTCATTATTTTCATTGCTAAGATTGAAACATAAAAGTAAAGAAGCAAAAACTCAAACTACTCTTTATTATATAACTCTCAACTTGATTACATACATAGATAGATCACGAAACTAGCACTCGTAAATAGATCATACTAAACTTTTATTCAACTAAATCACGGAATAATTAAGGATCGAACTAAAATAGGTAAAGATAATAAAACTGATGGTGATACGATACCGGGGCACCTCCCCCAAGCTTGGCATAAGCCAAGGGGAGTGCTCATACCTGTGTACTCAAATTCTTTCTTCAGTGATGGTGGTGATGAAGTAGTGGCGAGCTTGTCCTTCAACCTTAGTAGATACTCCAATTTATGATTAATGCTCTGAAGGGTGATGTTTTGCTCCTCCAACAAAATAACTTCATGAGTTAGATTAGTATTTTGAACACAAACTGTTTCAAAGATCCTTAGGGCTTTAATTTCAGATGGGGAAAGGTGATCATAAAAGGGTTGAAGGATATCTCCCTCCTCTGTAGTTTTCTCCATGGGCATGGCTTGTCCTCCTTCTTGAACATGGCTTTTCGCAACTTCCTCAACCTTCTCCTCCTTACCATCGTCCTCCTTTATCCCCTCTATCCTTAGTTCCATCTGCAGCAACCAAGCATCGTCTTCTACGTTGTTGGAGGAGGGAGAAGACATGATGCCCGGCTTGATAGATCTGACAGAAAATAGCACGAAACAAGAACAGAGGATATTTCCGCGATGCAGTGGTCAAAACATACGAGAGTATATATAAAGATTTTGTTATCTTGCAAAACACATATACCAGAGGGAAAAGGAATTGGGAAGGCACACGAGGGGCCCACAAGCCACCAGGGCGTGCCGGGGGGTGGAGCGCCCTGGTGCCTTATGGGAACATGGGTGGCCCCTCGAGTGTTTATTATTTTTGTATTTTTTTCTTTCTAATATTCCAAAACTGACAGAAAGTATTTTTATGGAATTTTTTGAGTTGGTTTACTTATCGTATCACGTACCTCTTTCTTTTCAGGGTTCTGGAGTGTTCTGGAAGGTCTCTTTTATGTATTCGTCCGGTGTCATAGTTTGAATAATGTTAGCATCATGGATATTCAAAAAATTCATACTAACAACATTGCAATCATGCTCATCATTCAAAGATTTTATGCCAAACATTTTATTGAATTCTTCTTCGTACACTTTGGCACAATTTTCCTTTCCATCATTTTCACGAAAGACATTAAAAAGATGAAGCATTTTTTTTGTAGTTTATTTTATAAACCAAACTAGTGATAAAACAAGAAACTAAAAGATTCAATTGCAATATCTAAAGATATACCTTCAAGCACTCACCTCCCCGGCAATGATGCCGGAAAAGAGCTTGATGTCTACTACAAAACTTATTCTTGTAGACTCGTGTTGGGCCTCCAAGCGTAGAGTTTTGTAGGACAGTAGCAATTTTCCCTCAAGTGGATGACCTAAAGTTTATGAATCCGTGGGAGGCGTAGGATGAAGATGTGTAAGTGCATCTAGTGCCCCTTAGTGATTTTGGTGTATTGAAGACTTATAGGTTAAGGGACTAATGTGTTTGTGAGTGTGCACATGTTCTATAAGTCTCTGAGGAGTTTGATATTTACGAAGAAAGTCGACCCCTAAAAATGAATGTCTTCATTTCAAGACTTTGGTTTTC
This sequence comes from Triticum aestivum, assembly GCF_018294505.1. Taxonomy (NCBI): domain Eukaryota; kingdom Viridiplantae; phylum Streptophyta; class Magnoliopsida; order Poales; family Poaceae; genus Triticum; species Triticum aestivum. Next base: position 392,500,939 of record NC_057814.1, on the reverse strand, counting down.
TTGAAGACTTTGAAAATGAGGAAATCGGTGTGACCTTGAAGACTTTGGTATTGATGCGAGGATATGAAGCGTGAAGACTTTTGTTTTCATAGTTTATTTTTCTTTTTCCTGAGTCATAGGAAACACCGTACTATCAAAGGGGGTCGAGGTAAAACTAAGGAAAAAGTTTCCAAATGATGCTCATCTCAAATCCTACACCTACCCAATCCTTCGAGTGAAGCCTTTGGAAATCTCATACACTTCAGTCAATTTCTTCAGTGACAGAGATGAAGATCTTCTGGTCTATGAGGAATTTGTTCTGACTGAGGAGTTAGGAATTCGCCAGTGCGGATTACCTACAAGTGAGGAACATGATAGCCATGAGAAATTTGAGAGCTCAAATTTCCGACCGTTGCTGTGCTACGCGCCAGCTGTCCTAAAATATCTTATCCACCTAACGGTCATATCATTGAAGGGCATTTATGTCTTATCATGTCGGGCTGCTCCCTAGGCTATAAATAGCTGCCCCCTACAACGACTAGTTGGTTGGATGCTCTGAGAGAAACTGACACTTCTTATTTAGAGCATCCCATCCTCCGAGGACTTTGATAGAAAATCGTTAGTGAGGAAAAACCCAAAAACCCAAACACCTACAACCCAAAATGATTGAGCATCACTGAAGAGATTGTTCCTGTGTGGAACCGACACTTCTTACCTTTGAGGACTGTGCATCCTCCAGACGGTTAGGCCTCATGGTTTAGGGCATCCAAGAGGAATTGTGGATCGCCGAGTGACCAAGTCTGTGAAAGTATGGAAGTCACCTGAAGACTTACCACGAGTGATTGGGCGAGGTCTGTGTGACCTTAGCTCAAGGAGAATACGGTGAGGACTATGTGTCCTCAGGTTTAAATACCTAGCCGCTCCAACCAGATGTACGACTGTCACAATAGTTGGAACTGGTCTCCCAAATCATTGTCTTCACCGGGCTACTGGTTCTATTTGCTCAACCCTTTCATTTCCTCATTCATGTGTTGATGAAATTGATCATTACAGTTTGAAGACTTTGACTGAAGACTTTCTCAATTTCCTCAATCCTAATTCTTCAGTCACTTTGTCTTCAGCCTGCTTATCCTATTTACACGCTACCTGTGCTCTGTGCTTGTTTCATATCATCATGATGAATGTGTTACTGCCATGTTATGCTTGCACCTGAGTACTTATTCCGCTGCTTGTATTTCGTCGCTTAGAAAATTCCTCAAGTTGAATTTCCTCAGTGACGAATTTGTAAAAATCGCCTATTCACCCCCCTCTAGTCGATATAATGCACTTTCATGATGGTCTCTCTCAAACAACCCTACAACCAAATAACAAAGAGTCTCTTGTGTCCCCAACACACCCAATACAATGGTAAATTGTATAGGTGCACTAGTTCGGCGAAGAGATGGTGATACAGTGTAATATGGATAGTAGATATAGGTTTTTGTAATCTGAAAATATAAAACAGCAAGGTAACTACTAACAAAAGTGAGCAAAAACGGTATTGCAATGCTTGAAAACAAGGCTAGGGTTCATACTTTCACTAGTGCAAAATCTCTCAACAATGATAACATAATTGGATCATATAACAATCCCTCAACGTGCATGTCGGGGGTTGGGTGCGACATATGCCAATGGATGGCTTATCATGGTGGGAGCGAGTAGAACGTCGCCGGTGCCTGGAAGCGGGATGAGGCGTAGACACGAACGCCGACGCACTTTACCCAGGTTCGGGGCTCTCCTAGGAGATAACACCCCTAGTCCTGCTCTGCGGGGTCTCCGCATGATCACTAAGGCACTAGTGGATACAATGGTGCTCCTCGAGCTGTATGCTAGAGGTAGAAGAAGGCAGGCACGCTCCCTCCTTCCTCTAGGTATGAGTCTAGTTCTAACAGGTTGGGACCCCTTTGCATGGGTGCCCTGGGGGGTTTATATAGGCCTACCCCCCAGGGGTACAACGGTAATCTGGTCGGGTGTAGGACCCGGCTGTCAGTTTCTCTGGTTGCCGGCCTCTCCGCCAGCTGCTAGGGCCCGCCGCCTGATGGGCCCCGCCCACTGGTCTGGTACGGAGCCGACAGGCCGCCTCCGCCGCTTGCGGGTCTGGTCGGCTGCTGATTACTGTAGCCGCGACGCTAATGACGCACGCTTGGTCAGGGGAGCGTGGCTACAGTCTCGCCGCCAGGTGGGAGATCACTGTAGCCACACCGTGTCTCATCTGGTTAATGGCGCACGGGCCCCGAGGAAGGAACAGGCCGCCTGCTGGAAGCCGGCCTCCCTCAGGTCCGGCTGGTCAGGCCTCCGCTGTCTTCCGGGCTCTCGTTGCCTGGTAGGGCCCGCCGCCTGCAGGCCGTACCAACAGGCCGTCGTGGGAACAGGGCTCCGCCTGCCAGTAGTGACGTCTGGGGTGGAGTGGCAACAGTGCCGCGCCGGGCGGAGATCTCCGCCTGTACGGGGCACTGTGGCCACGCCCAGCCCTGGATACGGGGTGATGGGCTACACCGTAGCCTCACCCTGTCTTGTCTTCTTAATGGGGGCGCGGACTCTGAGCGTGCCGTGGGCCGTCTGCTAGAAGCCGGCCTCTCTGGAGGCCGCCTGAAAGGAGTCGGCCCGTCTTGGTGCCGCCTTCTGGCAGCCGGCCTCTTGGGCTAGCCGGCCATCAGAAGGCGGCGCTTCATCTCGATGTCCTGAGGGGTGCAGCCGGCCCCGATGTCTTGAAAGGTTCTGGGACTCGGGTTAGGCTACCCGTGGCCCATCACTCCGACAGTAGTCCCCGAAGCTGGTGAGGCGCCACGGCCGAGGAGCCGAGGAGCCTCAACAGTTTCTTTCTCTGGGTGCTCTGGACGGAAACTTCATCTGCCTCCTGGCAAGCCGCCTGGTGGGAGTCAGCCACGTCCAGTCGGATTCGTCTGAAACTTCGAACGCAACGGCGGGAACTAGGCAGCCTACTAGCTAAGCCTGCAGGCCCGCCGCCCGTCATGGGCATGCCATGTGGCGTCAGCCAGCTGGGCCAGCCTGCTAGCCCACGCACGCGATGGGACGCGACAGCAGGCTGGGCCCGCCACCACCGGGCCTCGGCACGCGAGCGGATCCGCTACGGCCGAGGCGGGCGGTTGAGCTTCGTCGCGGAGTTACTGCGCGCAGTAACTCGCGCGGTAAACACGGGGACGTGGGGTCGTGGGCGCAGTTAATCCCACAATCCCACGCCCCGCCCCTCGGCTTCATAGCCCACGGGCTATAAGTAGGGGGAGGAGGGAGAGCGGTGGAGCACGCGCGCACCCCCAGCCCCACGCTCGTCTCTTTCTTGCTCCCTCTTCTCCTCTCACCGCAGTGCCCCCGAGCCACGCTGGAGTGCCGCCGCTGCTCGTCTTCGTCGAGCTCCTCCGTCCCGAGCCCTCTTGGCCCCGCACCAATCCTCAGCTCCCCTGCCGCTCCATTCACCTCGTCGAGCTTTCCATGGCGCGTGAGCGGGGAGGAGACTGGGATGGGTCGAACGTCAATGAAGACCACATTGCCTTTCTCCGCGACACGCGGCACCTTCCCAGCGCAGGCTACGTGAAGGCGCGCGTGCCTCTGGCGGGGGAGATCTCACCGGCGCTGGTGGAGGGCGACCAGGTCGTCTTCCGCTCGCACTTCATCCGCGGCTTCGGCCTGCCGGCGAGCGGCTTCCTCCGCTCGTTCCTCGAGTTCTACCTGAAGGAAATATGCCCTAGAGGCAATAATAAAGTATTATTTATTTCCTTATATCATGATAAATGTTTATTATTCATGCTAGAATTGTATTAACCGGAAACATAATACATGTGTGAATATATAGACAAACAGAGTGTCACTAGTATGCCTCTACTTGACTAGCTCGTTAATCAAAGATGGTTATGTTTACTAGCCATAGACATAAGTTGTCATTTGATTAACGAGATCACCTCATTAGGAGAATGACGTGATTGACTTGACCCATTCCGTTAGCTTAGCACTCGATCGTTTAGTATGTTGCTATTGCTTTCTTCATGACTTATACATGTTCCTATGACTATGAGATTATGCAACTCCCGTTTACCGGAGGAACACTTTGTGTGCTACCAAACGTCACAACGTAAATGGGTGATTATAAAGGTACTCTACAGGTGTCTCCAAAGATACTTGTTGGGTTGGCGTATTTCGAGATTAGGATTTGTCACTCCAATTGTCGGAGAGGTATCTCTGGGCCTACTCGGTAATGCACATCACTATAAGCCTTGCAAGCATTGTGACTAATGAGTTAGTTGCGGGATGATGTGTTACGGAACGAGTAAAGAGACTTGCCGGTAACGAGATTGAACTAGGTATCGAGATACCGACGATCAAATCTCGGGCAAGTAACATACCGGTGACAAAGGGAACAACGTATGTTGTTATGCGGTCTGACCTATAAAGATCTTCGTAGAATATGTGGGAGCCAATATGGGCATCCAGGTCCCGCTATTGGTTATTGACCGGAGACGTGTCTCGGTCATGTCTACATAGTTCTCGAACCCGTAGGGTCCGCACGCTTAACGTTACGATGACAGTTTTATTGAGTTTTGATGTACCGAAAGAGTTCAGAGTCCCGGATTTGATCGGGGATATGACGAGGAGTCTCGAAATGGTCGAGACGTAAAGATCGATATATTGGACGACTATATTCGGACTTCGGAAAGGTTCCGAGTGATTCGGGTATTTTTTGGAGTACCGGAGAGTTACGGGAATACGTATTGGGCCTTATTGGGCCATACGGGAAAGAAGAAAAAGGGCCTCAAGGGTGGCCGCACCCCTCCCCTTGATCTGGTCCGAATTGGACTAGGGAAGGGGGGCGCACCCTTCCTTCTTTCTCCTTCCCCCTTCCCTTCTCCTACTCCCACAAGGAAAGGAGGAGTCCTACTCCCGGTGGGAGTAGGACTCCCCCCTATGGCGCGCCTCTCCCCTTGGCCGGCGGCCTCCCCCTTGCTCCTTTATATACGGGGGCAAGGGGGCACCCCAAAGACACAACAATTGATCCTTGAGATCTCTTAGCCGTGTGCGGTGCCCCTCTCCACCATATTACACCTCGATAATACCGTTGTGGAGCTTAGGCGAAGCCCTGCGTCGGTGGAACATCATCATCGTCACCACACCGTCGTGCTGACGAAACTCTCCCTCAACACTCGGCTGGATCAGAGTTCGAGGGACGTCATCGAGCTGAACGTGTGTGGAACTCGGAGGTGCCGTCCATTCGGTACTTGATCGGTCGGATCGTGAAGACGTACGACTACATCAACCGCGTTGTGATAACGCTTCCGCTTTTGGTCTACGAGAGTACGTGGACAACACTCTCCCCTCTCGTTGCTATGCATCACCATGATCTTGCGTGTGCGTAGGAATTTTTTTGAAATTACTACGTTCCCCAACACTACCATCTCCAGCCTCATCACATCACGCCCAACACCGTGATGTTGCTGTCCGCCTTCGTCATGATGTGCGAGGGCTACCTCGGCATCCTCCCCACCATCGAGCAGTGGGGATCGTTCTTCTATACCAAGCTGGGCACCTCCGTCCGGGAGGTGGCAGCCCAGTGCGGCGCCTTCGTCGCGGTGCGCCGCCCGTCTCCAAGGAACGCCTTCACCTCCATCAAGCTGCCACAGTCGATCAAGATGTGGTAGCAATCTTACTTCTACGTGGAGAGCATCGACCCGACAGTCGACTTCATCAACCTGCCGGCCTATGAAGCCGGCCCGCCGGCTGAGCCTCGGGCTAACTGGGGCTACAAGCCGAAGCCTGTGTCAGCAGACGGCGCCACCGCCATCAACCGACTCCGGGTGCTGACCGAAGCCGAAGGCCTCAAGGCGTCCGACTTGTTGGTCGCCTTCATCGTGCGCCGGGTTCTCCCGCTCCAAGGCCAGCCTCACTTGATCAACTGGATGAGCGGGCACCGCGACCCGTGCCGGCTGAGTACCAAGGAGATGCCGGCTGGCGAGGTGGCAAACTTGGTGAACGAGATCTCTGACCTCAAGCTGGAGGGGTCATGGCGGTTCGGCAAGCAGCCGTACTCCCGCGCGGACCCACCACCAGCCGTAAGTTCTTCAATCTTTCCCTTCTTCAATACTTCGTCTTGACTCCGTCTTGCGGTCTTGAATAGTCAACCTCTTGCCCTTTGAAACAGATCTACATGTCTGAGGCGACAACCGCCATCGTGGACCGAGCTGTGAGCGAGGTGGACGACCCCGACTTGGGGGCGGCCGCCTTGGAGGACGACGCCACAGGCGACGTCTATGGAGCCGGCGGCTCCGAGGAAGGGGGCGGCGTCGAGACGTGGCCGGACGACTTCGAGGAGGAGGACGAGCCGCGCCCTTCACGAGGCGCCGGCAAGGCGGATGCGGGCCCCGCTGCCGAGCCGACTGCTTGAGGCGGCACGCGAAAGCGCAAGCAAGGTGCCGCCTTGTTCGGCAGCATGCCGAAGAAGGCCAAGAACCCGACCGCAGCGACCAGACGGAAGGAGGCCGCCACGAAGGCGGCCAAATTTCAGAAGCTCCCGAAGGCGCCTCCCATGGTGTTGGCATAAGTATCCTTTCTTGTGCTTTTCTTCCTTGTCGATTCTTTCTGAACTTCCTTTGCTTTATTTTCTTGACTTAGGGCCCCACTTTCTCTTGAGAAGTCGGCCGCCGCCTCCGTCATTGGGTCGGCGGAGACCTCCACCACCACCTGGCGAATCGATCCGGCCGCCGACCTTCGGGAGCGCGGGAGCGAAACGTGCGGGAGGTGCGCGAGGAGCAGGAAGCCGCCCGCCTGGAGAAGGCGGAGGCAGACAAAGCGGATGCCGCCGCTTTGAAGAAGCTGGCGGAGGCCGAGGCTGCTGCCGCGGCGAAGAAGCAGGCCGAAGAAGCCGCGCGCTGTCAGTCGGCGTTATTCGTCGTTCCCCTAAACTCCGCAACGCCACCACCAGAGTTCGTGGCACCGGCTGGGGGAGCCGGCGACGAGCACCCGATCATGGAGAGGGACGGCGGCGATGTCGTCATGCCGGACGTGGCCGTGCCTCCTCCACCACCATCTGGAGAGGCGCGAGACAAGCAGTCGGCGGACCGCCGGTGCCGCCAGCCGGAAACGAGATGGTGACGGGCCTGACTCCCGAGGTCCACACACCATCGCGCCGCCGGTTTGCAAAGGCGGCTTCGGCACCACGTCCGCTGGAAGCCGGTGCCGCGAGCTCTTCGATCCCGGACGCCGAGGCGTCCAGCGCCGCGCCCGCTGATTGGTGTGGGGAGGCGGGACGGGCCATTTGAATCAGGCGATCCTAGACGTCCAGGCCAAGCTCCGGGCTGAGGCCGACGCCCTCAAGCATTGCAACACGGCGTGCTTGGACTCGCGAGCGACCATCCGGGTATGTTTCTTCTTTATTTCTGATTCTTGTACTTCTCTATGGGGGCGCGCCAGTGCACCCACTAGGTGTAGTCCCCGAGTTTTGGGCCGGCTGCTGAGCAGGCGGCTCGGAACTTTAATTGGCCAGCTCTGAGTACTAACATTGTCTGATATCTTCACTGTAGGATTATCGTAACCTCCGCGCGGCCGCCTTCAACTCCAAAGTCCAGGAGCTGAATCAACGGACCGCCGACTTGTCGGAAAGCCGGAGTAAGTCTTTGTTTTCTTTCTCTATGGGGGCACGCTAGCGCACCCGCGGGCTGTAGTCCCCGAGATTCGGGCCGACTGTTGTGCAGTCGGGCCGGATCTCCCCAGCAACTGCTCTTTCTCTTTGTTGATATTGATAACTTTCTTCTCCACGGGGGCGCGATAGCGCGCCCGCGGGCTGTAGTCCCCGAGATTCGGGCCGACTGCTGAGCAGTCGGGCTGGATCTCCCCGGCGACTGTACTTCTTCTCTATTGGTTTCTGACGTATTTTTCTTTCTCTGCTCTTGCAGAGGCCAACACTGCCCTGCAACAGCAGCTGGGCGAAGCCAACACCATGCTGCGTGCCAAGGAAGCGGACTACAACAAGATGACCGAGGAGCGTGACCGGCTGACCACGCAACTGGCGGAGCAGGCGGAGCTTCTCAAGAAAGCCTAGAAGGAGGTGGAGGAAAAGGAGGCCAGTCTCCTTGCTGAGTTCGAGACCGAACGCTCTGCCTGGACCGATAAGGAGGCTCTGCTGACTGCCGGCTTCAGCAAAATTGATGACATGGTTGACGGTAAGCTTCCCTCTTTATCTTTCTTCGTGCTGCCGGCTACTGATCGAACCGGCTTCTTGTCTCTAACTTGGGCTCTTTTGATTTCTGTCTGAGTAGATTTCTTCCCTGGTCACTCTGACGCCGCCAATCAGGCCATTGAGGCTGACCGCGAAGAGCGGAGGTTGGAAGGCGCGCAGATTGCTGCCAATGCCCCCCGGACCCTCAGCGAGCAGCTCCTCAGTATGCAGGCCCTTCTTCGGCCGGCTCATCGAATGCTGCGCCGTCTTCAGCGCGTTGGGGCGCAGGCCATCTTCGCCATGTGGGCAGACGTGCCGGCACTGCGCACTCCCAGTCCTACTGCCGACTGGTTGGAGGTGGCGGCCGACCGTCTTGAGGCCTGGAAGGGCTCCTCGGCCCGGGCTGGAGCACGCCGGGCCTTGGAGTTCATCAAGGCGTGGTACCCTGGGCTAAATCTAGCCCAGTTGACCATGTTTCGACACGAGGCCTAGGAGGAGCTGGTGGCGGTGGAGGGTGAGCTTGTCAAGCAGGCGGCGGCGATCGCCGAGTACACCAACACCAGCATCTTCATCCCGGAGCTGACCGAGAACGGCGCCGAGGCGCCACTAGAGTGGTTCGGGTTGAACCCGGAGGATGGCGAGGACTCGGCCGAAGTGATCGACTCCAGCGACGAGGGAGAAGACAAGGAGGACGAGGAGAGTGAAGAGCAGGCGCCAGAGGTTGAAGCGGACGGCCAGCCTCAGCTCGACCGCGCCTCCAGCAACGAGCCACGCCCGAGCGAGCCGACTGCTGCTGAAGGCGACCAAGCGGAGACTGACCAGCCGGCCGCTCCACCAGCCGGCACCACCGACTCCACCGTTCCACCAAACCCGTCTGCTGCTCCCTAGGCTGCCAATTTATCTTTGTTTTTACCTGCTTATCAGTCTCGACAAACTTGTTAACTTCGCACAATTTCACTCGCGGGGTGTATTTCAAACTTCTGTTGAATGTTGGCCAGGGCCTTTTGATATGTAAATGTGCTCGCCGAGTTCTATCTTTCCTTGCTTTCTGCTCCTTGGCTTTTTTCCTTTGCTGCCCTCCTTGAGCTGCCGTCTGGCCAGCCAAACAGCCGCTCTGCGGACCGCGGCTGGGTCCAGTACTTGGCCGCTTTGGGAGGGCAAGTACTTAGCCGATTAAGAGTTTTTTAGCAAGTTAAGTAGAAGTCGGCCGGCCGGCTGCTCAGCAGCCGGCCGGCGAAGCGGGGAGCCGGCTTGAACTATGTGCATGCTTTGGGTCCTTAGCCATTTTTCATGCGGACACCCTTTCTTCCTTAACTCCTGCCCACCAGACAGTCGCTCTGCGAGCTGCGGCTTCTGGCAGGAGAAGGCTTAAGTACCAACACATTACTTATCCGGCTGAAGGAAGCATTACATAGTACAAGGCGGCGAGTCCCCGGGTCGACTGGTCAAACCCGGTGCCAGGTGGACTACTGAAATAACACATTGATAGGCATAATACTTATCACATAGATAAAAGAGGGCAGTCCCCGAGCTCTTCTCGGGGGACCCGGAGTCTTCGTACTTAATACAAAAGTTGGCGTGGTAAATACTGCATCAACTGTAAAACCTTCGGAGGAGGTTTGCATTCCATGGTCGCTCCGTCTCCTTGCCGGAGTCATCTCTTTTGCGTGCTCGAGGCTTCTGAGCATCGATCAGGTAGTAGGAGTCATTGCCCAACACCTTGATGATGATGAAGGGGCCTTCCCAAGGTGCCGAGAGCTTGTGTTGGCCGGCTGTTCGCTGGATCAGCCGGAGCACAAGATCTCCCTCTTGGAAGGATCTTGGCTTGACCTTCCGATTGTAGTACCAGTGTAGACTCTGCTGGTAGATGGTGGGCCGGCTGAGTGCCAACAGCCGGCCCTCTTCCAGTAGATCGATGCCGTCTTCTCGTGCTTCTTTTGCCTCCTCTTCGGTGTACATGGTGACTCGAGGGGAGTTGAATTCTATGTCCGTCGGGATGACGACTTCGGCACCGTAGACGAGGAAGAAAGGCGTGAAGCCGGTTGACTTGTTCGGAGTTGTGCGCAGACTCCAGAGGACGGCCGGCAGCTCGTCGAGCCAGCAGCTGGCCGAACGCTCCAGAGGTTCGACCAGTCGAGGCTTGATGCCGGACAAAATGAGGCCGTTTGCTCGCTCCACTTGGCCGTTTGACTGCGGATGGGCAACAGACGCTAAGTCCAGTCAGATGCCCTGCGTCGCGCAGAAACGGGCCAAGGCGCCTTTGGCAAAGTTTGTGCCGTTGTCGGTGATGATGCTGTGTGGTATGCCGTACCGAATGGTGATGTCGGAGATGAAAGTCACAGTAGTCGGACCATTCAACTTCTTAATTGTCTTTGCTTCTATCCACTTGGTGAACTTGTCCATCGCGACAAGCAGATGAGTCATGCCGCCGCGTGCTGTGTTGAATGGTCCCACCATATCCAGCCCCCAGATAGCGAAGGGCCAGGCAATGGGGATGGTTTTGAGTGCAGAGGCCGGCTGATGTGGCTTGGAGCGGAACTTCTGGCACCCTTTGCATTTCTGGACCAAGTCTTTGGCGTCTTCTAAAGTAGTCGGCCAGAAAAAACCGTGGCGGAAAGCTTTGGCGACAAGTGCTCTTGAAGCCGCGTGGTGACCACACTCGCCTTGATGGATATCTTTGAGGATTGCTTGACTTTGCTCCGGCTCCATGCAACACTGGTACACACCAGTGATGCTGCGCCTCACAAGTTCTCTGTTGACAATGGTGTACACTGCTGCCCGGGGTTGCACTTGCCGGGCCGAGATCTCATCAGTCGGCAGCTCTTAGTTCACCAGAAAGTTGAGGATGGGCTGAGCCCAAGAAGGTGCTGCAATTTCTTCGACTTCTAGGACTGCTACTTGCACGAGGGCGGTTGGCAAGCCAGAGCCCGTGAATGCTGAGTTCCACCATTGCACAGGATCCGGCGAATGCCGAGTTCCTTGGCAAGCCGGAGCCCGTGAATGAGTGCTTTGTATTTAGCAACGTTGTTGGAGGCGGCAAAGTGGATTTGCAGCACATATCTGATCTTGTAGCCTTTGGGAGAGGTGAGGACGATGCCGGCTCCCAAACCGGTGCTCATCTTGGAACCATCAAAGTGCATCCACCAATGGGTGGAGTCTGGCGCTGGCGGCAGGTACTGGGTCTCGGCCCAGTCGACGAGGAAGTCGGCCAGTGCTTGTGACTTGATGGCGGTGCGAGGCTGGTAATAGATGGTGTAGGGGGCCAAATCTATGGCCCATTTGGCCACTCGGCCTGAAGCATCTCGCCTTCCAATGATCCCGACAAGTGGAGCAGTGCAGACCACAGTGATTGGGTGCTCTTGAAAGTATGGCTTCAGCTTCTTGGCGGCAAAGTGCACGCCGTAGCACATCTTCTGATAGTGGGGGTAGTTCTGCTTGGAGGCGGACAGCACTTCACTCAGGTAATACACCGGCCTCTGGACTAGTAGTGCTTTGCCTTCTTCCTTGCGTTCCACAACTATGACTGTGCTGACCACCCGGCTGGTGGCAGCGATGTAGAGGAGCATGGGCTCCTTAGGAGTCGGAGCCGCCAGGACAGGCGGAGTGGTCAGCATCTTCTTGAGCTGGAGAAAAGCTTCATCCGCCTTGTCGTTCCACTCGAAAAAAGTGGTCTTCTTCATGAGCTGGTACAGGGGAAGAGCCTTCTCGCCCAGCCGACTGATGAAACGGCTGATGGATGCCAAACAACCGGTGAATTTTTACATGTCCAGCAGTCGGGTGGGCACCTCCATCATCTCGATGGCCTTGATCTTCACAGGGTTGCACTCTATGCCGCGCTTTGAGACCAGAAAGCCAAGAAGCTGGCCAGCTGGCACTCCAAAGACGAATTTCTTCGGGTTGAGCTTGATCTGAAATCGGCGCAAGTTTTCAAAAGTCCCCTTGAGGTCCTCTAGCAGCGTTCCACGCTTCTCCGTCTTCACCACAATATCGTCCACATAGACGTGGGCATTTCTGCCGAGTTGCTTGAGGAGGCACTTCTGCATGCAACGCTGAAACGTGGCGCCGGCATTTCTCAAGCCGAACGTCATGGTCAAGTAGCAGAAGGCTCCAAATGGCGTGATGAAGGTGGTCTTCAGCCTGTCGGCCGGGTTTAGCTTGATCTGATGATACCCTGAGTATGCATCCAAAAAACTCAACAGCTCGCATCCGGCTGTGGAGTCAATTACTTGGTCGATTCTTGGCAAAGCAAATGGGTCTTTGGGGCATGCTTTGTTGAGGCTGGTATAATCAATACACATGCGCCACTGCTTATTCTTCTTCAGCACAAGGACTGGGTTGGCTAACCATTCTGGAAAGAACACCTCCATGATGAAGCCGGCTGCTAGAAGCCGGGCTATCTCTTCTCCAACAACTCTTCTCTTCTCTTCTGACAGGTGGCGCAAGGGCTGCCTGACTGGCTTGGCATCAGGTCGGAGATGTAGCTTGTGCTCGGCGAAATCCGTCGGAACACCCGGCATGTCCTTGGGAGACCATGCAAAGATGTCCCGATTCTCACGGAGGAAATCGACGAGCTCGCCTTCCTATTTGCTGTCAAGGTTCGCACCTATGACAGCGTGCCTCTCCGGGTGCTCCGGGTCCAAAGGTATCTTCTTTGTTTCTTTGGCCGGCTTGAAAGAGCCCTCGGCTTCCGACTCCTTGGGGTTGGGTGACATTTCCGGCTGTTTGCCTGCCATTGCCACAACCCGGTCAAGGAGCCGCTTCTCTGCTGCAATCACGAGGGACTCGACTAGCCGGCTGATGTCTGCTGCAGAGGCGGACAACTTCTTGTAGTCCCCTGCTATGGTCAGGATTCCCTTGGAGCTCGGCATCTTCATCTTGGGGTAAGCATAGTGGGGGACCGCCATGAACTTGGCCAGAGCAGGCCGGCCAAGTAGCGCATGATAGGGGCTCTCAAGGTCCACCACTTCAAACCATACTAGCTCTCGGTGAAAGTGATTTTTGTCTCCGAAGAGGACATCTATCTGGGTCTTGCCGATTGGTGAGCAGGAAAGGCCAGGAACTATGCCATGGAATACAGTCCGACTGGGCTGAAGCTGCCTCTGTTTGATTCCTAGTTTCTCCATAGTATCTCGGTATAGGATGTTGATGCTGCTGCCGCCATCTATCAGGACTCGGGAGAAGCGAGCAGCCCGCCTCTCTGTTCCGAAGGTGGCATCTAAGACCAAAGCATAAGAACCGGGATTGGGCATCACCTCCGGGTGGTCAGCTCTGCTCCAGCTGATGGGCTTCTCAGACCAATGCATGAACTCGGGGGTCTCTGATGCTACTGCATTTACTTCTTGTTGTCGCTGCCGTCTGCTGTGCCTGTCGTCGGCCACGCTGGTGAACACGACATAAGCTCCATGCTCTTCAGGGTATTCCTCTTGTATTGCGCCGACAGGCCGAGCCACCGGCTGCTAGGGAGGAGGCAGCGGCGGGTCAGCAGGCAGAGGAGGCAGGTGTCCGTCACCCTTGGCGATCCTGGTGAGCCAGTGGCACTTCCGAGTGGTGTGGTTGGACGGCTTCGCGTCACTGTGGAACTTGCAGGGTGCATCAAGAGTCTGCTCGTACGAGAAGGCGGGCAACCAGTTAGGCTTGCCTCCCTTCTGGCGTTTGGGAGGAGGTTGCCCTTCCGGCTGCTGGTCTTCAACTGTCACCACCTGCCGGCTTGCGGAAGCCAGCTGCGTGGCCTTGCGCTTGTGGTCATTCTGTTGCTGACGCCGACTGGTGTAACCAGCCGGGGTCTGAGGAGCTTGAGGAGCCACTTTGCCAGATGTGTCAACTTGGATCTCCGCCTTCATGGAGGAGTCGGCCGTGGCGTACTTGTCTGCTATGATCAGCAGTTCGTTGAGGGTCGTCGGATCGTCGCAGAGAAGCTTGTGCTTGAGGAGGGTGCCCTCTCGGCACCTGGTAGTGAAGTACTCGATGGCCTGCACTTCGTGCACGCCCTCGCAATAGTTGCGCAGCTCGGCCCAGCGCGTGAGGTAGTCGCGAGTCAACTCGTTGGGGCCTTGGACGCATAAGGAGAGTTGGTGAGGCTTGGGCGGCCGCTTGTACATGCTGGTGAAGTTGCAGATGAAGGCTTCGGTGAAATCAACCCAGCTGTTGATGCTGCGGGGCTTCAGGTTGTTCAGCCATGTCCGGGCTATGCCCTGGAGCATGAGCGGAACGTACTTCACGGCAACACGCTTGTTGCCGTTCGTGATGCTGACGGCTGTGCAGTAGTCGACCAGCCAGTCTTCCAGCTACACGGAGCTGATGTACTTGGGCGTATCTCTTGGGAGCGTGAACCATTTGGGGAAGGGCTCATCTCGGATGCGGGGGCCGAAACAAGGCGGACCCAGTTCATCTTCTTCTTCTAGCACTAGGGATCGGTTGAGGCGGTCGATCCGATGGCGGGCATCGTTCTCTCCGACTCCTTCTCGGCGGCCAAGGCGGTCGCCGAGTGTTGGGTGATCAGCAGGCGGCGGGGAGACGCGCCTCTCCCTTCGAGGGGGAGGAGGAGGCGGACAGTCGTCCCGTCGTTCCACCACTCTTGGGCGGCCGTCTTGGTCGCGCTCGATGGTGATGCGAGTTTGACTGCGGTTGGCAGCCGGCTCCTTGTCTCTTCTACCGCGGACGCCACCAGTCGGCGTCCGGGATGTCGCGCCTTGGTCTCGGCGGCGAGACGGGTCGTCGTTTCGCCGGTTGGGCGCTTCAGTGCGGCACCCGGCCTCCTGCTGCTCAGCAGCTGCGTCAAGGAGTTGTTGGATGCGCTCCGTCATGTGGCGACGCTCGTCGCCCTCGAGCTTGTCTAGCTCGTCTGCTGCCGCCTGGGCAGCTCTTATGTTCTCTGCGGGCGTGGCATAGACGGGACGATCTGTCCCGAACATGGTGGCAATGGTCACGCCACGCTGCCGGATCAGGCCAATGCGGCTAGGCCCACCAGGAGTCGGCGTGCCGTCGATAGCTTGGTCCATCTCATGCTGGTAGGCCTCCGAAAGGCGTCTCATGCTGGCCAGCCAGTTGGCGCTTTCGACGAGCTGGACACGGCGTGCCTCCAGCATCTCGGCGTCGGCATCTTCCGGGATGGGCGCAGTCAGGTCTTGCATCACCGCCTGCAACGGATCCTGGCCACCTCCGCCAGAGTGCTCGCCGTGGCTGATGACGAGCACCTCCATGATGGTGCTGCCGCCGCTGTCCGCGCGAGGAAGCGGTTCGTCGTAGACCACCATGTTAGTGGGGAACGCGTCAAGCGACACCGTGTCGGAGTCGACAAGCATCGGGTCGGTGGAGCCAACCGACTCCAAGTCCACAGCAGGCTCGCTGGAGACGTGGAGCTGATCGAGGAGGCTGGCGAGGCAGCTCTCGGGGCCTTCTGTGCCCGCGTCGGATGCGGGCTCATCGGAGAGGCGGATCTTGCCAACAAGATCGGCGAGGCAGCTCACCGCACAGGCGACCTCCGCGCCGTGCAGCGCGTCGGCGCGGACACCGTCTGGCGTGCCGGGCTGGCTGCGCTCGCCAGGAAGGAACAAGGTTCCCGTCCAGAACAGGTCTCCGGGAGAAGGTGCACCTCGCCCCACGGTGGGCGCCAAGTGTCGGGGGTTGGGTGCGACATATGCCAATGGATGGCTTATCATGGTGGGAGCGAGTAGAACGTCGCCGGTGCCTGGAAGCGGGATGAGGCGTAGACACGAACGCCGGCGCACTTTACCCAGGTTCGGGGCTCTCCTAGGAGATAACACCCCTAGTCCCGCTCTGCGGGGTCTCCGCATGATCACTAAGGCACTAGTGGATACAATGGTGCTCCTCGAGCTGTATGCTAGAGGTAGAAGAAGGCAGGCACGCTCCCTCCTTCCTCTAGGTATGAGTCTAGTTCTAACAGGTTGGGACCCTTTTGCATGGGTGCCTGGGGGGTTTATATAGGCCTACCCCCAGGGGTACAACGGTAATCTGGCCGGGTGTAGGACCCGACTGTCAGTGTCTCTGGTTGCCGGCCTCTCCGCCGGCTGCTGGGGCCCGCCGCCTGATGGGCCTCGTCGACTGGTCTGGTACGGAGCCGACAGGCCGCCTCCGCCGCTTCCGGGTCTGGTCGGCTGCTGATTACTATAGCCGCGACGCTAATGACGCACGCTTGGTCAGGGGAGCGTGGCTACAGTCTCGCCGCCTGGTGGGAGATCACTGTACCCACACCATGTCTCATCTGGTTAATGGCGCACGGGCCCCGAGGAAGGAACGGGCCGCTTTCTGGAAGCCGGCCTCCCTCAGGTCCGGCTGGTCAGGCCTCCGCCATCTTCCGGGCTCTCGCTGCCTGGTAGGGCCCGCCTCCTGCAGGCCGTACCGACAGGCCGTCGTGGGAACAGGGCTCCGCCTCCAGTAGTGACGTCTGGGGTGGAGTGGCAACAGTGCCGCGCCGGGCGGAGATCTCCGCCTGTACGGGGCACTGTGGCCATGCCCAGCCCTGGATACGGGGGTGATGGGCTACACTGTAGCCTCACCCTGTCTTGTCTTCTTAATGGGGGCGCGGACTCTGAGGGCGCCATGGGCCATCTGCTAGAAGCCGGCCTCTCTGGAGGCCTCCTGAAAGGAGTCGGCCCGTCTTGGTGCCGCCTTCTGGCAGCCGGACGCTTGGGCCAGCCGGCCATCAGAAGGCGGTGCTTCATCTCGATGTCCCGAGGGGCGCAGCCGGCCCCAATGTCTTGAAAGGTTCTGGGACTCGGGTTAGGCTACCCGTGGCCCATTACTCCGACAGTGCAAGAAAGAATCACTCCAAAGTTCCTACCACGAAGAACATAAGATGAAATTATTTGTAGGGTATGAACCACCTCAAAGTTATTCTTTCTGATCAATCCATTGAGATATTCCTATAAGTGTCACAAACAACCCTAGAGTTCGTACTAAAATAACACCATATGATACACATCAACCAACTCTAATGTCACCTAGATACTCCAATGTCATCACAAATATCTGTGGGTCAATTATGCGATATGCATGAAAAAACTTCAGATTCATAATATTCAATCCAACACAAAGAACCTCAAAGAGTACCCCAAGATTTCTACCGGATTAACAAGGACAAAAACGTGCATCAACCCCTATGAATAGATTACCCCAATGTCACCTCGGGAGTCCGTGAGTTGAGTGCCAAACATACATCATGTGAATCAATATGATACCCCCATTGTCACCACAGGTATTCATACACAAGACATACATCAAGTGTTCTCAAATCCATAAAAGTATTCAATTCAATAATAACGAAATCTCAAAGGTAAAACTCAATTCATCACAAGAAGGTAGAGAGGGAAGAACACCATAAGATCCTACTATATTAACAAATCTTGCGGTACATCAAGATCGTGCCAAATCAAGAACACAAGAGAGAGAGGGAGAGATCAAACACATAGCTACTAGTACATACCCTCAGCCCCGAGGGTGAACTACTCTCTCCTCATCATGGTGGCCGCCGGGGTGATGAAGATGGCCTCTGGTGATGATTTCCCCCTCTGGCAGGGTGCCGGAATGGGGTCCCTATTGAGTTTTCATGGATACAGAGGCTTGCGGTAGCGAAACTTCTCATCTAGGGTTCTTTCTAGGGGTTTGGGTATTTATAGGAATTTTTGGCAGCGACAAGGTCGGTCGCCCCTCCCTGGGTGGTAGGGCGTGCCTAGCGAGCTTGTCTTGCCCTCATGGGTCTTCTGGTCCTCCCATGAAGCTTCAAGGGTCTCTTTTGTTCCATAAAAAATCACCTTAAATTTCCATCTCATTCCAAGAACTTTTATTTCTGCACAAAAAATGACACCATGGTAATTCTGCTGAAAACAGCGGCAGTCCGGGTTAGTTCTAATCAAATAATACCAAACCATATAAATTGTTGTAAACTTGGCATGAATACTTCATAAATTATAGATACGTTGGAGAGGTATCAGCATCCCCAAGCTTAATTTCCGCTCGTCCTCGAGTAGGTAAATGATTAAATAAATAATTTATGTAGTGTGAATGCTAGCATAGTGCATAAGTTTGATTATTGATAATTTCAGTCACTTTTTCTAGCATCATTATATATCAATAAATAGAAGCTCATCTCATAAAACTTCTCATGATCAAGTAGCAAGCTATTCACATGTTAAAGTATAGACCATAAACTTTCTTGAAAACTAATAAACTATGTTTTCAGTCATCAAACAATTACAATTCATCTTATTTTCAGGAAGGGTCTATGTAAGAGTATTGATTTGGAAAATTCCACATACTATACTATCATATAGTCTTCCATGATTGCTAACACCCTAAGCATATTTTTAGAAAAAAATAGCATCCATCAAACACAGAGAAAGATAGGGTCTTAATGTTTTGCCTCCCAACTTATTTATCATATAGATAATTGTCAACAATAATAATTCATGATCAAATATATTTGAATGGCCATATATGCTTGGATCTTTCCCCACCACATGATACTTGCCAACTAGAGAATAATTGAGGTTGAAATGAGAAGGAATACTATTGACTCTTGCATAAATGTAAATACATAAAAGTAAAAGATACGCCCTTCACAGAGGGAAGCAGAGGTTGTCATGCGCTTTTAATTTTTGGATATGCAATCTTAATGCAAAGGAACATTGTGTTATATTGCCCTTTGTGATAGAAACCTTTATTATGAAGTCCATCACTTTTATTTCTTTACCATCACAAGTTCGTGCAATGCTTATTTTCTCTTACAATAAAAGATCATAGATATTTAGGAGCAATTTTTATTGCTTTTTGCACCGATGACAACTTACTTGAAAGATCTTATTCAATCCATAGGTAGATATGGTGGACACTCATGGCAAGAAACTGGGTTTAAGGGTTTTTGGATACACAAGTAGTATCTCTACTTAGTACGATTTTTTGGCTAGCAAAAGATCCTAAGCAAGCACCACATGTTGGAGGATCCATAACAATATAACTTCTGTACAAATATACCCAAACAAACTCATTACATTGTCTTCCTTGTCCAACTTCAACTAGTTTGCTCAAGTTTGAAAATAATTAGTGGGGCTCACAATCATAGAAGATGTCCAAGATATTATATTTGTATGTGAAATCTCTCTTCCTGCAATGTTCTTTCATTAATTGTTCAAGTGACCAATGTTGTGTTTGCTAACTTTCAGTAAATTTTACCACCTATACTTCTTATATGTGAAGTCATTACTCCCCATGGGATAATCATATGAAACATATATAATTTCAGATTTATGATATTCAATTCATTCAACCATTTACTCATAGGATATAAGTGAACCACGAGAGTAAATGACAAACTACTCCAAAAAGATATAAGTGAAGAACAATGAGTAGTCAAATAATTAAGTAGCTATGTGAAGACTCTCTCTCATTTAAGAATTTCAGATCTTAAGTATTTTATTCAAACAACAAGCAAAACAAAATAAAATTACATTCCAAGGATAGCACATATCATGTGAAGAAGCAAAAACTTAGGCTCAACCAAAACTGACCGATCATTGTTAAAGAAGAAAGGTGGGATGCAAACCGGGGCATCCCCAAGTTTAGATGCTTGCGACTTCTTGAAATATTAACTAGGGATGCATTGGGCATCCCCAAGCTTGATCTATTGTGTCTCCTTAATTCCTCTCATATCATGGTTTCCCTAATTCTTAAAAACTTCGTCCACACAAAACTCAACAAGAACTCGTGAGATAAGTTAGTATAAATCAATGCAAAACCTTATCATTCTCTATCGTAGAAAATCACCAAAATTATAATTTGAACTTTTATACTAAATTCCTCTGCATATTTAATACTCCTATCCTCAAATAGAATCATTAAGCAAGCAAACATATGCAAACATAACAGCAATCTGTCTAAACAGAATAGTCTATAAAGGATTAAGGAAGATCCATACTTATTTAACTCAACAAATTCTGAAAAATCACCAAACTGTAGAAAAATTGTTTTAGCTTATTTTGTAAAGATTTTATCATGTTCTGACTATTTAGAAATATTCAAAACATAACAACAAACGTTTTGTTTTCAAACAACAACATATAGACTTGCAAAATGAGCATGGTAAAGGCTATACTTGACACTTTTATTGAAATAAAAGATTCAAAACATTACTCTAAATAACAGAAAGAAAATACTAATAAAATAAAATGACGCTCCAAGAAAAACACATATCATGTGATGAATAAAAATGTAGCTCCAAGTGAGGTTACGGATAATGTTGGAGACGAAAGAGGGGTGCCTTCCGGGGCATCCCCAAGCTTGGACACTTGGGTCTTCCTTGAATATTACCTTGGGGTGCCTTGTGCATCCCCAATCTTAGGGTCTTGCCATTCCTTATCCTCCTCATATCAATATCTCACCCAAAACTTGAAAACTTCAATCACACAAAACTTAACGGAACTTCGTGAGATGGGTTAGTCTAATAAAGAGCAAATCATTCACTTGGGTACTGTCAAAGACAAGATTCATAATTGTTTCCACATAATGCCTACTGTAACATATCATTTCCACAATTTGTATCATTTAATATAAGCTATGGAAACACTAAAATAAGCAAACTATGCATTGAAAACAGAATTTGTCAAAACAGAACCGTCTGTAATGATCTGAACAATGACCATACTTATGCAACTCTAAAAATTCTACAAAATTAGGACAACGTAGGAAATTTAGATATCAATCATGTGTAAAAAATTTAGAGCAAAAGCATGTTCCAGTGAATTATACAAATTCTTGGACTGAGCGCAAAAGTTTCTGTTTTTTACCGAGAACATTAGGAAAGGCTCCTACTGTGACTATATATTAATAATGTAGTAGCATTGTACAACTAGAGTATTTACATGGTGGGGTGACCTAGGCACTTTGTGGCAGGTGGGGGGTCTAAATTAAGCAGGGGTGCTAATGTAATGGGTGTACAAAAGTTTCTGTTTTTGCACAGAATCAAGTCAACTATCATCCCCACTATTCCGAAGGCTTTACTTGGCACTTTAGTGAAACAAAAGCTATAAAACATGATAACTGCAGGAGCTTAATCATATTAACACACAAAAACAGTAGGTATAATGATGTAAATATGCCCTAGAGGCAATAATAAAATGGTTATTATTATATTTCCTTAATCATGATAAAGGTTTATTATTCGTGCTAGAATTGTATTGACTGGAAACTTAAATACACGTCTGAATACATAAACAAATACCATGTCCCTAGTGAGCCTCTGATACATCTCCAACGTATCTATAATTTTTTATTGTTCCATGCTGTTATATTATCAATCTTGGATGTTTTATAATCATTTTATACTCATTTTATATGATTTTTTGGTTTTAACCTATTGACATAGTGCCAAGTGCCAGTTGCTGTTTTCTGCATGTTTTTTACATACCAGGAAATCAATATCAGACGGAGTCCAAACGCGACGAAACTTCACGGAAATTGTTTTTGGACTGGAAGGAACGTAATGGGCCCTGGCTGCGCCTGGGGGGTGCCTCGAGGGAGGCACAACCCACCAAGGCGCGCCCTGGTGGGTTGTGCCACCTCGGATGCCCCCCGGACCGCCACTTTGCTCTATAAATACCCAAATATTTCCAGAACCCTAGGGGAGTCGATGAAATATTCATCCAGCCGCCGCAGAGTCCAGAACCACCAAATCCAATCTAGACACCATCTCGGATGGGGTTCACCACCTCCATTGGTGCCTCTCTGATGATGCGTGAGTAGTTCTTTATAGACCTTCGGGTCCGTAGTTTGTAGCTAGATGGCTTCATCTCTCTCTCTGAATTCTTAATACAATGGTCTCTTGGAGATCCATATGATGTAACTCTTTTGCAGTGTGTTTGTTGGGATCAATGAACTTTGAGTTTATGATCAGATCTATCTTTTTATATCCAGGAAAGTATTTGAGTTTCTTTGATCTCCTTTATGCATGATCTCTTATAGCCTCGTATTTCTTCTCCGATATTTGGGTTTTGTTTGGCCAACTTGATCTATTTATCTTGCAATGGGAAGAGGTGCTTTGTAGTGGGTTCGATCTTACGGTGCTTGATCCCAGTGACAGAAAGGGAACCGACATGTATGTATCGTTGCTACTAAGGATAAAACAATGGGGTCTATCTCTACATAGATAGATCTTGTATATATCATGTCATCGTTCTTATTGCATTACTCCATTTCTCCATGAACTTAATACACTAGATGCATGTTGGATAGCGGTCGATGTGTGGAGTAATAGTAGTAGATGCAGGCAGGAGTCGGTCTACTAATCTTGGACATGATACCTATATAATGATCATTGCCTGGATAATGTTGTGGGTATTTGAAGTTTTGTTAATTGCCCAAAAGTAATTTGTTCACGCACCGTTTGCTATTTTTCTCGAGAGAAGCCACTAATGAAACCTACGGCCCCCGGGTCTCTTTCTCATATATTTGCCTTTGCGATCTACTTTTTCCTTGCATTTATTTTCAGATCTATTAAACTAAAAATACAAAAATACCTTTCTGCGTTTTATTGTTATTTATTTTATTTGGCGTTTGATCTATCAATTTACTACAAATTTATCTCATGTTTGTTTGCCTATCTTGAGGCGCCGTACCCTGGAAGGGATTGACAACCCCTTTAACACGTCGGGTTGCGAAGATTTGTTATCTGTGTGCAGGGGCTGTTTACGTTGTGTTGCTTGGTTCTCCTATTGGTTCGATAACCTTGGTTTCATATCTGAGGGAAATACCTACCGCCACTATGCTGCATCATCCCTTCCTCTTTGGGGAAATACCGACGTAGCTTCAAGCGACATCAAAAGGAATTTCTGGCGCCGTTGCCGGGGAGGATCTTCAACATATACCAGGTTCCTAATCACACATCTCATCTCCTTGCAATTTACATTATTTGCCATTTGCCTCTCGTTTTCCTCGCCCCCACTTCACAAAAAAATTTCCATTTTATTCGCCCCTCTTTTTCCTTTCGCCGTTTTCTTGTTTTCCATTCTTGATGGCTAGCGTTCCTACTCCTCCTTTGTCACCCGATTTTGAAGTTCTTTACTTCAAGCAAAGACAAGGAGAAAATTTGAAAGATGCCTGGTATAGGCTTATGGAATCATATCGTATTTCCAATTTAAAGGGGGACGCTAAAGTTTTGCTTCGTAATTTTTACATAGGATTGTCTTTGCATCATAGACAACTTCTAGATTTTTCCGCTAAAGGAAATTTCATTTAACTTGATGCCAACGCTGCCTATGAAATTTTAGAGGGAATTTTGGGAATTCCACCTCAAAAGAAGGGGTTTCCTTTTACCCATGAGGGAGCTCAAATGTTGGACAAACTTGGTGATTTGCATAAACATATGGTTGAACTACAGAAATATAATGAACCCCTCAAACACCTCAATGGTAGTATCAATCGTATGAATACCCTGATTACTCTTTGCAATAAGCGATTGGATATTTTGGATCTTAAGATGGTTTCTTTCCCGGAGAATTTAGGGAAGCATAAAGAGCCTCCCGGGTTTGAGAAAACCCTTAAAAAAGTTGCCAAAACTTCGGAAGACAAAACTTAGATCCTTGCTTTATACCTAGCTAAGGGTGTCAAACTATAGCGCTTGTTGGGAGGCAACCCAGTGAATAAATTTTATTTTTTGCTTTTTGCTTTCTGTTCTTGAGTGTTAGCACAATTATGATACTGTTATGATTGTGTTTTTTGTGTTTTAATTAGTGTTTGTTCCAAGTAAAGCCTATAGGATCTTCTTGGGTGATAGTTGTTTGATCTTGCTGAAAAACAGAAACTTTTGCACTCACGAAAACAATTCTCATTTTTTTGCCGAAAGTGATTTTTCCCTGATTTTTTTTGCAGAAGATTAATATACAAATTTCTCAGGTCGTCCTATTTTTTTCAGAATTTTTGGAGTTCCAGAAGTTTTCAAAATAGTCAGATTGCTACAGACTGTTCTGTTTTGACAGATTCTGTTTTCTTTGCGTTGTGTGCTTATTTTGATGGCTCTATGGTTTTCTTTGATGAGTGTTTGCTATAGAGAAGTTGGAATACAGTAGATATAATGCAAAAACAAAATATGAATTGGTTTGGTACAATACTTATAGAAGTGATTTGCTTTCTGTTACTAACGGATCTCACGAAGGTTTTGTTGAGTTTTGTGTGATTGAAGTTTTCAAGTTTTGGGTTATCTTACGATGGATAAAGGAATAAAGGATAGAAGAGCCTAAGCTTGGGGATGCCCCGGCATCCCAAGCTATTATCCAAAAATGAGCAACCAACTAAGCTTGGGGATGCCCCCGAGTGGCATCCCCTCTTTCTTCTAACGACCATCGGCATTTTACTCGAAGGTATATTTTTATTCGTCACATGATATGTGTTTTGCTTGGAGCATCTTGTATGATATGAGTCTTTACTTGTTTTATTTTGTGTTTTAAGTCTTGATCCCTTGCTGGACACACCTAATTGAGAGAGCCAAAATTATGTCATGACTTGTTAGAATTGCTCTCTATGCTTCACTTAATATTTTATGAGCAATGGACTTGCTCTTGTGCTTCACTTATATCTTTTTAAGCTTGGTGTGATTTAGTAATTTTGAAGAAATGCTCTCTTGCTTCACTTAGATTTATTTGAGAGTTAGTAAAAATTTAAAGAAATTCTCTCTTGCTTCACTTAATTTATTTTGAAAGAAAGAAAATATTATGCTCATGATCTTCACTTATATTTGTTTGAGCTTATGAAAAGCAACATATGAAAATTAATTAGTCCCAGAGTGATAGATATCCAAGAATGATATAATAAAAACTTTCATGAAGATCATTAGACAAAATAAACTTGATTCTTAGTAATAGTTTTGAGATATGATGATGTGATATGTGAGTTATGTTGATGAGTAATTATGCTTTAGTAAGAATATTGGTGTTAAGGTTTGTGATTCCCTATGCAAGTACGAAAGTCAATAGTCATGCAATGAAATTGTATCCTACTTGTGGTGCATTATTCGGTGTTATTTATGCTTAATGCTTGCTTATGTGGTCGCTTCTCAATCTTTTGCTAGCCTTCATTTTGCACTAGTATGATCTCTACTTGTGCATGCAAAAACCTTTAAACCAGTTTTGCCACATGAGTCCACTATATCTACCTATATGCGGTATTATTTTGCCGTTCTAAGCAAATTTGCATGTGCCATTTATAATTTTCAAAATAAACTTCTCTTTTGTGTGTTTGTTTCGCTCGCAGAGCGGTGAGGGGTGGCTAATATTTTCCATGCTAGATGTGTTATTCTCACAATGAGTGTTTATTCATTTGTCATTGCACGAGAGTAAGGCAAAGGTATTAGGGATGCCCAGTCCCGAAATGAAAAATGAATTTACTTTATTTTGTCAAATAATAAATTCCTTGGAAAGTGTTGGTATGGAGGGCAACCGTTAATACAGCTAGCCATGGAAAGTGAAAGTATGGTTGAAAATGAATAAACTTTATTTTCTGTTTGGGAACCTCCTATGATATATCTAGAATGGAAAGTGTTGGGAACTCTAAGTCGTTTTCGTTGGTGGGATGGATACACCTCCCAAAATGTTTTTATCTCTAAGTTTTTCGCTTTGAGCTCTGGCACCTCTACAAATCCCTACTTCCCTCCGCGAAGGGCCTTTCTTTTACTTTATGCAATTTTTATTTTGAATTTGAGTATCCATCTTCTCTTTAAAAAGCACCAACTAGGAGGCAATATGATCGTACTTAAGATTGGGTGTAACTAATATGCGAGTGTGTTTCATGAATGGATCAATGGTTGAGCATGATGGGCTAGGGATAACTTATTTTAGCGTTGATATTTTGAAAGACATGGTTGCCTGTTGATATGCTTGAGTATTTAAATTATCATGTAAAAAATAGACTATTGCTTTGAACAATATAAAAGTCCAAATGTCCATGCCATAAACAAATAATATGATATGACATGTTAGGCAGCATTCCATATCAAAAATTCTGTTTTTATCACTTCCCTACTCGAGAACGAGTAGGAGTTAAGCTTGGGGATGCTGATACGTCTCCAACATATCTATAATTTTTGATTGTTCCATGCTGTTATATTATCAATGTTGGATGTTTTATAATCATTTTATATCATTTTTTGGTACTAACCTATTGACATAGTGCCAAGTGCCAGTAGCTGTTTTCTGCATGTTTTTTTACATCGCAGCATATCAATATCAGACGGAGTCCAAACGCAACAAACTTCACGGAGATTTTTTTGGACCAGAACGAACGTAATGGGCCCTGGATGCGCCTGGGGGTGCCTCGAGGGAGGCACAACCCACCAGGGCGCGCTAGGAGGCCCATGCATGCCCTGGTGGGTTGTGCCCACCTAGGATGCCTCCCGGACCGCCTCTTTGCTCTATAAATACCCCAATATTTCCAGAACCCTAGGGGGGTCGACGAAATATTCATCCAGCCGCCGCAGAGTCCAGAACCACCAGATCCAATCTAGACACCATCTCGGATGGGGTTCACCACCTCCATTGGTGCCTCTCCGATGATGCATGAGTAGTTCTTTTTAGACCTTCGGGTCCGTAGTTAGTAGCTAGATGGCTTCATCTCTCTCTCTCTGAATTCTCAATACAATGGTCTCTTGGAGATCCATATGATGTAACACTTTTGCTGTGTGTTTGTTGGGATCGATGAACTTTGAGTTTATGATCAGATCTATCTTTTTATATCCATAAAAGTATTTGAGTTTCTTTGATCTCTTTTATGCATGATCTCTTATAGCCTCGTATTTCTTCTCCGATATTTGGGTTTTGTTTGGCCAACTTGATCTATTTATCTTGCAATGGGAAGAGGTGCTTTGTAGTGGGTTCGATCTTACGGTGCTTGATCCCAGTGACAGAAAGGGAACCGACACGTATGTATCGTTGCTACTAAGGATAAAACGATGGGGTCTATCTGTACATAGATAGATCTTGCATACATCATGTCATCGTTCTTATTGCATTACTCCGTTTCTCCATGAACTTAATACACTAGATGCATGCTGGATAGTGGTCGATGTGTGGAGTAATAGTAGTAGATGCAGGCAAGAGTCAGTCTACTAATCTTGGACGTGATGCCTATATAATGATCAGTACCTGGATATCGTCATGAGTATTTGAAGTTTTGTCAATTGCCCAACAGTAATTTGTTCACCCACCGTTTGCTATTTTTCTTGAGAGAAGCCACTAATGAAACCTACGGCCCCCGGGTCTCTTTCTCATATATTTGCCTTTGCGATCTACTTTTTCCTTGCATTTATTTTCAGATCTATTAAACTAAAAATACAAAAATACCTTGCTGTGTTTTATTCTTATTTATTTTATTTGGCATTCGATCTATCAATTTACTACAAATTTATCTCACCTCTGTTTGCCTATCTTGAGGCGCCGTACCCCGGAAGGGATTGACAACCCCTTAAACACGTCGGGTTGCGAGGATTTTTTATCTGTGTGCAGGGGCTGTTTACGTTGTGTTGCTTGGTTCTCCTACTGGTTCGATAACCTTGGTTTCATATATGAGGGAAATACCTACCGCCGCTGTGCTGCATCATCCCTTCCTCTTTGGGGAAATACCAACGTAGCTTCAAGCGACATCAGCCTCTACTAGACTAGGTCGTTGATCAAAGATGGTTAAGGTTTCCTAACCATAGACATGAGTTGTCATTTGATAACGGGATCACATCATTAGGAGAATGATGTGATGGACAATACCCATCTGTTAGCTTAGCATAATGATTGTTAAGTTTTATTGCTATTGCTTTCTTCATGACTTATACATATTCCTTTGACTATGAGATTATGCAACTCCCGAATACCGGAGGAATACCTTGTGTGCTATCAAACGTCACAACATAACTGGGTGATCATAAAGATGCTCTACAGATATCTTCGAAGGTGTTTGTTGAGTTGGCATAGATCGAGATTAGGATTTGTCACTCCGAGTATCGGAGAGGTATCTCTGGGCCCTCTCGATAATACACATCATAAGAAGCCTTGCAAGCAAAGTGACTAAGGAGTTAGTTGCAAGATGATGTATTACGGAACGAGTAAAGAGACTTGCCGGTAATGAGATTGAACTAGGTATGAAGATACTGACGAACGAATCTCGGGCAAGTAACATACCGATGGACAAAGGGAATTACGTATGTTGTCATAAGGTTCGATCGATAAAGATCTTCATATAATATGTAGGAGCCAATATGGGCATCCAAGTTCCGTTATTGGTTATTGACCGGAGAAGTGTCTCGGTCATGTCTACATAGTTCTCGAACCCGTAGGGTCCGCACGCTTAACATTTGTTGACGATATAGTGTTATATGAGTTATATGATTTGGTGACCGAATGTTGTTCTGAGTCCCGGATGAGATCATGGACATGACGAGGAGCTCCGGAACAGTCTGGAGGTAATGATTGATATATAGGACGATGATATTCGGACACCGAAAGAGTTTCGGAGTGCACCGGGTAGTCATCGGGTCACCGGAAGGGGTTCCGGACACCCCGGTAGGTGTATGGGCCTAATGGGCCAAGGGGGGACAGACCAGCCCACAAGGGACTGGCGCACCCCTCTCCCTAGCCGCCAGCCCTAGGGTAGGAAAGGGGGGAGGGCTAGCCCCTCCTGCCTTCCCCTTCTCATGGGAGAAAGGTAAGGGGGGGGTGCCTCCCTCCCCTGCCTTTCCCTGCTAACCTAAAAAGGAAAGGGGGGCGGCTTGGGGGAGACCCCAAGTGGGATTCGGCCTACTTGAGGCGCCTCCTTGGCTGTTCCTCCCTCCCCCCACCTATATATATGTGGGAGGGGGGCGCTACAAATAACCACGACAATCTCTTAGCCGTGTGCGGTGCCCCCTCCACAGTTTCGTCCCTCGGTCATATTTTCGTAGTGCTTAGGCGAAGCCGTGCGGAGATAGCATCACCACCAGCATCACCACGCCGTTGTGCTGCCGGAACTCATCCACTACTTCACCGTCTTGCTGGATCAAGAAGGCGAGGACGTCATAGAGATGAACGTGTGCTAAACGTGGAGGTGTCGTACGTTCGGTACTCGATCGGTTGGATCATGAGAAGTTCAACTACATCAACCGCGTCACTAAACGCTTCCGCTTATGGTCTACGAGGGTACGTAGACACACTCTCCCCTCTCGTTGCTATGCATCTCCGTGGAAAGATCTTGCATGTGCGTAGATTTTGTTTTTGTTTTTCATGCAACGTTTCCGAACATATAAGTATTGGGTTGTCTCCCAACAAGCGTTTTTCTTTAATTCCTTTTTAGCTAGGCATGTGCTGATATAAAAGTAAAGAATTGAAACATAACAGGAGCATCATGAAGCATATGACTAGCACATTTAAGCCTAATACACTTCCTATGCATAGGGATTTTGTGAGCAAACAATTCATGGGAACAAGAATCAACTAGCATAGGAAGGCAAAATAAGCAAAACTTCAAGATTTTCAACATATAGAGAGGAAAATTGATATTATTGCAATACCTACAAGCATAGTATCCTCTCTCATAATATTTTATAGTAGCATCATGAATTAATTCAACAATATAACTATCACATAAAGCATTCTTTTCATGGTCCACATGCATAAAAAATTTATTACTCTCCACATAAGCAAATTTATTCTCATTCATAATAGTGGGAGCAAACTCAACAAAATAACAATCATGGGGTACTTGATTGGCATAATCCAACTGAAAATAAAAATCATGATAACAAGTTTCATGGTTATCATTATTATTTATACTATACATGTCATCACAATAATCATCATAGATAGAAACTTTGTTGTCATAATCAATAGAAACCTCTTCCAAGATAGTGGATTCATCACTAAATAAAGTCATTGATGAGGACATGGCTACCTTGGATACGACCAAAAATGTTACATACATGCATATTTATGAGGTGATTTCTTATAAGAATTATGCAATAATTTATTTATGCTATACGGAACAAAAGTGCTTCACCTCTTTTTGTTTCTTGCCTAATTGCAGAATATTGGACACTTGTACAATCCACATATGAAGATAAGGGAAAAAGAGACATTTAGGTGCTATTCAAGAAGTTCTCTCATGTCACTTTTGACTCAAGAGAAGATAGAGTCCAAGTCTCTCACGTTCTGGACTCAGATTCGGACTACACAGTCATACCTGACTCAAAACACCAAGAACTCTGCCATTCGGACTCCGAATTAGGTGATTCTTTTTTTGTTGGAAAGTTTATTTCGTGTACTTTCAAACCAATTGGATTCACCTTCAAAGTCGTCCGGTGCATTGAGATATTGACGAAACAATCTAACGTTGCAACAGAATCTGAGTCAAACTACAAGTCCAAAGGTGTTGCATCACCTCCACTTGGCCCCATGGGCCTTGTATGACCTAGGGTTAGTTTTAGGCTGCCTTGAGATGTCCTCCCACCTCCTTGCCTGCCACCCTTGCTCCTATATAAGTACATCAATCTAGCTGCTTTTTGCTTGGGATTTGTTTAGTTAAAAGTTAGTCATTGCAACTTCGTGTACTTCATTTGTGTTCTAAGACCAGGCCAAGACCGCTTACGGATCCCCACCATTATAAATACTTCATATATATTCGCAATATTCAGATTGCTTTATCATATTCTTGCTTTTTCTTTGATTGCATGCATGACTAGGCCTTCGTGGCCAGGCTGATCGTGCTTCCAGCATCGTCAATAACCTCAGAAGATTGGTTTAGCGATTGCTAAGGCGCAACGTCATGCACGTCTGTCGGATTGCCAAAGTCCGATCCAACAAATCGATAGTTATCGTCTCATCGAAAGATCAGGACACCTCGCCTCTACCAGTCATGACCTCACCAAATCCACTTTTATCAATATTGTAATAAGATTCAACACCCTCCAAAATAGTGGGATCATTACCTAGAGTTGACACTCTTCCAAAGCCACATTCATCATTGTAATTATCATAAATAGGAGGCATGCAATCATCATAACAAATTTCCACATCAAAACTTGGGGGATTAAAAATATCATCTTCATCAAACATAACATCCCCAAGCTTACGGATTTGCATATCATTAGCATCATGGATATTCAAAGAATTCATACTAACAACATTGCAATCCTGCTGAACATTCAAATATTTTATGCCAAACATTTTATTGAATTCTTCTTCTAACACTTTGGCACAATTTTCCTTTCCATCATTTTCATGAAAGACATTATAAAGATGACTAATATGACGCAACCTCAATTCTATTTTTTGTAGTTTTCTTTTATATACCAAACTAGTGATAAAACAAGAAACTAAATATTCAATTGCAAGATCTAAAAATATACCTTCAAGCACTCACATCCCCGGCAACAGCGCTAGAAAAGAGCTTGATGTCTACTACACAACTTATTCTTGTATACTCGTGTTCGTCCTCCAAGCGCAGAGTTTTGTAGGACAGTAGCAATTTTCCCTCAAGTGGATGACGTAAGGTTTATCAATCCATGGGAGGCGTAGGATGAAGATGGCATCTCTCAAACAGCCCTGCAACCAAATAACAAAGAGTCTCTTGTGTCCCCAACACACCCAATACAATGGTAAATTGTATAGGTGCACTAGTTCGGCGAAGAGATGGTGATACAAGTGTAATATGGATGGTAGATATAGGTTTTGTAATCTGAAAATATAAAAACAGCAAGGTAACTAGTAACAAAAGTGAGCAAAAACGGTATTGCAATGCTAGAAACAAGGCCTAGGGTTCATACTTTCACTAGTGCAAAATTTCTCAACAATGATAACATAATTGAATCATATAACAATCCCTCAACGTGCAACAAAGAATCACTCCAAAGTTCCTATCGCGGAGAACGTAAGATGAAATTGTTTGTAGGGTACGAAACCACCTTAAAGTTGTTCTTTCCAATCAATCCATTGAGCTATTCCTATAAGTGTCACAAACAGCCCTAGAGTTCGTACTAAAATAACACCATATGATACAGATCAACCAACTCTAATGTCACCTAGATACTCCAATGTCACCACAAGTATCCGTGGGTCAATTATACGATATGCATCAAACAAATTCAGATTCATAATATTCAATCCAACACAAAGAACCTCAAAGAGTGCCCCAAGATTTGTACTGGAGAAACAAGGACGAAAACATGCATTAACCCCTATGCATAGATTACCCCAATGTCACCTCGGGAATACGCGAGTTGGGTGCCAAAACATACATCAAGTGAATCAATATGATACCCCATTATCACCACGGGTATTCATACGCAAAACACTCATCAAGTGTTCTCAATTCTATAAAAGTATTCAATCCGATAATAATGAAATCTCAAAGGTAAAACTCAATTTATCTCAAGAAGGTAGAGAGGGAAGAACACCGTAAGATCCAACTATATTAGCAAAGCTCGCGGTACATCAAGTACGTGCCACGAACATGAGAGTGGGAGATAGAGAGATCAAACACATAGCTACTAGTACATACCCTCTGCCCCGAGGATGAACTACTCCCTCCTCATCATGGTGGTCGCCAGGATGATGAAGGTGGCCTCCGGTGATGATTTCCCCCTCCAGCATGGTACCAGAACAGGATCCCAATTGAATTTTCATGGATACAGAGGCTTATGGCGGTGGAACTTCTCATCTAGGGTTCTTTCTGGGGGTTTGGGTATTTGTAGGAATTTTTGACGTCAGTCTCATGTCAAGGGGGTCCACAAGGCAGCGACATGCTTGGTCGCCCCTCCCTGGGGGGTAGGGCGCCCCTAGCGAGCTTTTCGTGCCCTCGTGGGTCTTCTGGTCCTCCCATGAAGCTTCAGGAGTCTCTTTTGTTCCATAAAAAATCACCATAAATTTCTAGTCCATTCCGAGAACTTTTATTTCTGCACAAAAAACGACACCACGGTAGTTCTGCTGAAAACAACATCAGTCTGGGTTAGTTCTAATCAAATCATACCAAAACCATATAAAATTGTTGAAACATGGCATGAATATTTCATATATTATAGATAAGTTGGAGACGTATCGTTAGACTATCTTTCTAACATTTGATCAATGAAAGGTAAGGGGTAATGATCCTTTCTAGTAGCTTTGTTTAGTTTTCTAAAATCAATTACCATCCTATAACCAATTACAATTCTTTGTGGAATTAGTTCATTTTTATCATTAGGGATAACAATGATGCCTCCTTTCTAGGGACACAATGAATGGGACTTACCCATTTACTATCAGCTATGCGATAAATTATACCTGCTTCTAGAAGCTTTAATATTTTAGTTCTTATCACTTCCTTCATCTTAGGATTTAATCATCGTTGATGATCACAACTTGTTTAGCATTAGGCTCCATATTAATTTTGTGCTGACATAGAGTGGGACTAATGCCCTTAAGATCATCAAGGGTACATCCAATAGCAGCACGGTGCTTCCTGAGAGTTTTTAATAATCTTTTCTCTTCATGCTCTGAA
The DNA here is from genome assembly GCF_018294505.1 of Triticum aestivum. NCBI lineage: Eukaryota > Viridiplantae > Streptophyta > Magnoliopsida > Poales > Poaceae > Triticum > Triticum aestivum. The sequence goes on along the minus strand of NC_057814.1, from coordinate 392,467,269 downwards.
AGGTTATCACTAATAATAACAAGTATATCTTATTTTCATCCAGATAAGCATATTCAAAGTATTGGGTAATTGTTTTATTTTCCTTGTTTTTGTCTTCTACAGAAAAAATTAATACCAAATGGAGTCCAAACGGAACAAAACTTTTTGAGGATTTTTCTTGGACCAGAAGACAACCACAAAGCTTCGGGAGGAGGCAAGAGGAGCCACGAGAGGGCCATAAGCCCTAGAGGCACCCCCAGTCTTGTGGGCCCCTCGGGGGTCCCCTAACCCTAATTCCAGCTCTATAAATACCCACATATACCCCGTATACCCTAGGGCACACCAAAAATACTTTTCGGTCGCCGCAAGCTTCTGTTCTCGTGAGATCCCATCTTGGGGCCTTCTCTGGCACTTTGTCGGAGGGGGGATTCGTTCACGGAGGGCCTCTACACCAACCTTGTTGCCCTTCCGATGATGTGTGAGTAGTTTACCACAGACCTACGGGTCCATAGCTAGTAGCTAGATGGCTTCTTCTCTCTCTTTGATCTTCAATACAATGTTCTCTTCAATGTTCTTGGAGATCTAGTCAGTGTAATCTTCTTTTGCGGTGTGTTTGTTGAGATGCAATGAATTGTGAGTTTATAATCAGATTATCTATGAATATTATTTGAGTCTTCTCTGAACTCTTTTATGCATGATTAAGATAGCTTTGTATTTCTCTCCGATCTGTTGATTTGGTTTAGCCAACTAGATTGATCTATCTTGCAATGGGGGAGGTGCTTTGTTTTGGGTTCAACATTGCGGTATCCTCACCCAGTGACAGAAGGGGTAGCGAGGCACGTATTTGTATTGTTGCCATTAAGGATAAAAATATGGGGGTTTTACCATATTGTTTGGATCTATCCATCTACATCATGTCATCTTGCTTAAGGAGTTACTCCATTCTTGTTAACTTAATACACTACATGCATGCTGCATAGCGGTCGATGTGTGGAGTAATAGTACTAGATATAGGCAGGAGTCGGTCTACTTGTCATCAATGAGGATGATGAACCCCTCCGTGATGGTGTCTAGATTGGATCTGGTGGTTGTGGAACTTGCGACGGCTGGAATTGTGTTTCGTCGACTCCCCTAGGGTTTTTGGATTTTTGGGGTATTTACAGAGCAAAGAGGAAGTGCAGGAGGCGGCCGAGGTGGACATAACCCACCAGGGCACGCCTGGGCCCCCAAGCGTGCCCAGGTGGGTTGTTCTCCCCTCGGAGCCCCACTCTGGTACTTCTTTGGCCCAACAGGTGTCTTCTGGTCCAGAAAAAATCTCCAAAAAGTTATGCTGCGTTTGGACTCCGTTTGGTATTGATTTTCTGCGAAGTAAAAACAAGAAAAAAAATAACAACTGGCACTGGGCACCATTTCAATAGGTTAGTCCCAAAAAATGATATAAATTGCTATAAAATTATTGTAAAACATCCAAGAATGATAATATAACAGCATGGAACAAGCAAAAATTATAGATATGTTGTAGACGTATCAGCATCCCCAAAATTAATTCCTACTCGTCCTCGAGTAGGTAAATGATAAAACCAAATTTTTTGATGTGCAATGCTGCCTAACAAGTTCATCACATATTCTTTTCTTTTGTAGCATGGACATATGGACTTTTATATGATTCAAAGCAATATTCTAGTTTTGACATGAAGATTTCAATACTAAAGCATATCAACAACCATGTCTTTCAAAATATCAAGTTATCAACACTAAAGCAAGTTATCCCTAGCCCATCATGCTCAATCATTGATCCATTCATGAAACACACTCGCATATTAGCTACACCCAATGCTCAAGTACGATCATAGTGCCCCTTAGTTGGTGCTTTACAAGAGAAGATGGAGACTCAAATAAAATAAAAATTGCATAAAGTAAATAGAAAGGCCCTTCGTAGAGGGAAGTAGGGATTTGTAGAGGTGCCATAGCTCAAAGCGAAAAAGATAGAGATAAAACATTTTGGGTGGCATGCTTTTCCTGTCAACGAAAATGATCGCGTAGTTCCCAATACTTTCCATGCTAGATATATCATAGGCGGTTCCCAAACAGAAATTAAAGTTTATTCCTTTTTTCCACCATACTTTCACATTCCACGGCTAACTGTATCCACGGGTGTCGTCCATGCCAACGCTTTCCAAGGAATTTATTATTTGACAACCTAAAGTAAATTCATTATTCATTTCGGGCCTGGGCATCCCTAGTACCTTTGCCGTACTCTCGTGCAATGACAAGTGAATAAACACTCATCTTGAGAATAACACATCTGGCATGGAAAAATATCAGCCACCCCCTACCGTTCCATGAGCAGTATGAGCACACAAAAAGGAAATTATTTTCAAAACTAGAGATGGCACATACAAATTTGCTTGGAACGGAAAGAGAATACCGCATATAGGTAGGTATGGTGGACTCATATGGCAAAACTGGATTTAAGGCTTTTGGATGCACAAGTAGTACTCCCACTTAGTGCAAGGGAAGGCTAGCAAATAGATTGAGAAGCATCCAACCAAGAAACGAAAAATCACATAAGTGTGCATTAAGCATAACTAACACCGAATAATGCACCACAAGTAGGATGTAATTTCATCGCAGAACTATTGACTTTCGTGCTTCCATAGGGAATCACAAACCTTAACATCAATATTCTTACTAAAGCATAATTACTCACCAACATGACTCACATATCACTATCATCATATCGCAAAACTATTACAAAGAATCAAGTTTATTTTGTCCAATGATCTTCATGAATTTTTTTATTATATCCCTCTTGAATATCTATCACTTTGGGACTAGTTTCATATGTTGCTTTTGATAGCTCAAACAAATTTAAGTGAAGAATATGAGCATAAAAAATTTCATCTCTGAAAATAATATAAGTGAAGCATGAGAGAAATTCTTCAAAAATTTAATAACTCTCAAATAAATCTAAGTGAAGCATGAGAACATTTCTTCAAAAATACTAAAGCACACCATGCTCAAAAAGATATAAGTGAAGCAATAGAGCGATTCCATAGCTCAAAATTTTTAAGTGAAGCATATAGAGCAATTCTAACAAATCATAGCATAATTTTGGCTCTCTAAAATAGGTGTGTCCAGCAAGGATAGATGACACAAACTAAAAGGAAAAACAAGCAAAGACTCATATAATACAAGACGCTCCAAGCAAAACTCATGATATGTGACGAATAAAAATATAGCTCCAAGTAAAATACCGATGGTTGTTAGAAGAAAGAGGGGATGCCACTCGGGGGCATCCCCAACCTTAGTTGCTTATTTATCTTTGGATAATAACTTGGGGTGCCATGAGGCATCCCCAAGATTAGGCTCTTCTTACTCCTTATTCTTTCATCCATCGTGATCTCACCCAAAACTTGAAAACTTCAATCACACAAAACACAACAAAACCTTCGCAAGATCCGTTAGTATAACAAAGAAAATCACCACTCTAAGTACTGTTGCAAACCCATTCATATTTTATTTTTGCATTATATCTACTATATTCCAACTTTACTATGGCTCAGACCCCCCGATAATGTCCATAGATTCATCAAAATAAGCACACAACGCAAAGAAAACAGAATTTGTCAAAAAACAGAACAGTCTGTAGCAATCTGAAAACTTCGAATACTTCTGTAACTCCACAAATTTGGAATATTAGGAAAACATGGGCAATTTGTATATCAATCTTGTGTAAAAATTTCAGAATTTTATCACGCTTCTGTGGTTTATTAAAATTGTTTTACTGGGTGCAAAAGGTTCTGTTTTTCAACAAGATCAAATCAACTATCACCCAACATGATCCCAAAGGCTTTGCTTGGCCCAAACACTAACTAAAACATAAAAAACACCATCATAACAGAGGCATAATTGTGCAAACACTCAAGAACATAAATAAAAAGGTAAAAATAAATTTTATTCATTGGGTTGCCTCCCAACAAGCGCTATCGTTGTATGCCCCTAGCTAGGCATAATGCATAGATCTAAGTATTTTCATCTTTAGTTTCCAACTCCACAATCAAACACTTAGAATTATTCAAAGATTTAGCATACAAATTTTCAATAACAATACTTCTAGGAACAAGTTTGAACATTTCATTCTTGCAAGTAGGGTCTTTTATCACTTCAACAAAATCGGGGTGAATACTAATCATCTTAAGATCTTCTTTGTTATTATTAGAAGTTGCACCCTTGTTTTCAGTGACTTGAGTAATCTTTCCTATTCTTATGGGAGTTTGTTCAATAGTTTTAGCGGAAGAATAAGTCGTGCTTAGGTTACTAAAAATTTCTTCCAACTTATCAATTCTAGTGGGGCTCTCCTCTATTCTCTCGTCACATGCGGGTTCTTTTTATTTTAGTATTTAAAGAGCATCTCCTGCTTTTGACCCAATTCTATTAGCAAGATTGTGCATCCTTTTATCTAATTTTTCAATGTTTTCTTCAGTGAGCATTTTCTTTTCAATAGCATCTAGCATTTCCATAACATGCTTGAGAGTTAAAGTTGTTTCATTAATCATAAGAGGTGGTGAACCCATAAGATTTCCCATAGCATTAAAAACATCTAGAGAAGGACACATCAAGAAATTCCCACCGGTAATCGTTTCAAGGATGAATCTATACCAAGTAGTGATGCCCACATAAAAACAGTGAAGAACAACAACGGTAGATTGCTTACGGACAGATCTATTATGAGCATTGCAAATCCTATTCCAAGCATCTTTTAGATTATCCCCTCCCCTTTGTTTAAAGTTAAGAACCTCGTTCTCGGGGATGCACGCAATAGGGGAAGAACTATCCATAACGACAAAAGTGGCAAACAAAATTGCACGCAAAAATAGATTTGACGAGAAAAACAGCGAACGAAAAAGAGGGCGAATAAAATGGCAATTTTTTGTGAAGTGGGGGAGATGAAAACGAGAGGCAAATGGCAAATAATGTAAATTACAAGGAGATGAGATATGTGATTAGGAACCTGTATATGTTGATGATGTCTCCCCGGCAACGGCGCCAGAAATCCTTTCTTGATGGCTCGTGTCCGCGTCATTATTTTCCCCAAAGAGGAAGGGATGATGCAGCACAGCTATGGTAGGTATTTCCCTCAGTGATGAGTCCAAGGTTATCGAACCAGTAGGAGAACCACTCAACACTATGTAAACGGTACCTGCACACAAAAAACAAATACTTGCAACCCGACGCGTAAGAGGGGTTGTCAATCCCTCCCGGGTAAAAGATAGAATGGTTTGTAGTAGATTGGATACATAGATCTCGCGGGAACACGAAATAAAATAATTAACAAAAAATTGCAGCAAGGTATTTTTGGTTTTTTGGAATAATAGATATGAAAATAAAAGAGGCAAATAATAGATCGGAAAGCAAATATGATAAAGAATAGACCTAAGGGGCGTAGATTTCACTGATGGCTTCTCTCAAGAAAAATAGCATACGGTGGTAAACAAATTACTGTTGGGCAATTGATATAACTTCAAATAATTATGACAATATCCAGGCAATGATCATTATATAGGCATCACGTCCAAGATTAGTAGACCGACTCCTGCCTGCATCTACTACTATTACTCCGCACATAGACCGCTATCCAGCATGCATCTAGTGTATTAAGTTCATGGAGAAATGGAGTAATTCAATAATAACGATGATATGATGTAGACAAGATCTATTCATGTAGGAATAGACCCCATCTTGTTATCCTTAATAGCTACGATACATACGTGTCATGTCCCCTTCTATCATAGGGATTGAGCACCGTAAGATCTGAAAGTGCGTTATATCGACTAGAGGGGGGGTGAATAGGCAATTTTTATGAATTCTTCACTGAGGAATTTGTGGGTGAGGAAATTCCTTGGCGAAGAACTACTTGCAGCGGAATAAGTACTCAAAAGTATGCATAGCAGAACACAAGCATAGTCATCATGATGAAATGAAGACAAGCACAGAGTACAAAAAGCGTAAACACATGATAACACAGGATGAAGACAAACAGACTAAAGAAATTGAACTGAGGAAATTGAGAAAGTCTTCAGTCAAAGTCTTCAAAAACAGATATGAACAAGTGCACAACACAGTTATGAGGAAATGAAAGAGTTGAGGAAATAGAACGAGTTGGCTTGGTGAAGACAATGATTTGGTGGACCAGTTCCTACTGCTGTCTCAGTTGTACGTCTGGTTAGGGCGGCTAGGTATTTAAACCTGAGGACACACAGTCCCGGACACCCAGTCCTGAACACGCAGTCCAGGACACTTAGTCCTCACCGTATTCCCCTTGCGCTAAGGTCACACAGACCTCGCCCAATCACTCGTGGTAAGTCTTTAGGTGACTTCCTAACCTTCACAAACTCGGTCACTCGGCGATCCACAATTTCCTCTTGGATGCTCTAGACCATGACGCCTAACCGTCTAGAAGAAGCACAGTCTTCAAAGGTAACAAGCGTCGGATCCACGCAGGATCAATCTCTTCAGTGATGCTCAATCACTTGGGGTTTGTAGGTGTTTGGGTTTGGGTTTTCCTCACTTGATGATCTTCGCTCAAAGTCCTCGAAGGATGGGATGCTCTCAATTGACAAGTGTCAGTTTCTCTCGGAGCAGCCAACCAGCTAGTGGTTGTAGGGGGCGGCTATTTATAGCCTAGGGAGCAGCCCGTCATGATAAGACATAAATGCCCTTCAATGATATGACCGTTAGGTGGGTAGATATTTTGGGACAGCTGGTGCATAGCACAGCAATGGTCGGAAATTTGAGTATCAAATTCCTCAGCGCTATCATGTTCCTCACTGTGTAGGCAATCTGCACTGGCGAATTCCTAACTCCTCAGTCAGAACAAATTCCTCTAAGACCAGAAGAACTTCGTCTCTGTCACTGAAGAATATGACTGAACTGTAAGAGATTTCCAATGGCTTCACTCGAAGGGATTGGTAGGTGTAGGATTTTGAGTTGAGCATCACATGGAAATTTTTCCTTAGTATTTCCTCGACCCCCTTTAACAGTACGGTGTTTCCTATGACTCAAGAAAGAGAAAATGAAACTACAAAAATAAAAGTCTTCACGCTTCATGTTCCTCAAATGAATACCAAGTCTTCAAGGTCACACCAATTTCTTCACTTTCAAAGTCTTCAGAAAGTCTTCAGAAATCCAAAGTCTTCAGTCGAAGAACTTCATTTTTAGGGGTCGACTTTCTCTATAAATATCAAAGTCCTCATAGCCTTATAGACTTGTGTACACTCATAAACACATTAGTCCGTTAACCTATAAGTCTTCAATACACCAAAATCACTAAGGGCACTAGATGCACTTACAATCTCCCCCTTTTTGGTGATTGATGACAATATAGGTTAAGTTTTCAACGGGGATAAACATATGAACTGTAAATACTGATATTGAGGAATTTGATTGCAAGATATAGAAGGACTCCCCCTGAAGATGTGCATACTGAGGAATTTGCTTTTGAAGCAATGCACACTTGAAGAGTTGAATCATGGAGATCTCCCTCTATATCTTGTAATTCATACACGCATTTGACATAATATATGAAGAATTTGAAATGCATGATGAAATATGGTGACTGATGTAATTCAGCATGCGTGCAATAACATTAACGAGGAATAAGCATGCAGAAGAATCAGCAAAAGTATCAGGCCACCATAGAGTTTAAGTTTACAACTCGATCCAACAAAGTCATCAGAAGAATGAGAGTTGTAACTTTAGAAAAAAATGCCCATAAGATAGACCCGCTTGAAGACTAACTCAAATTTCTCCCCCTTTGTCATCGAATGACCGAAAGGTTCGAAAACGAGGACTAACGCCCCTGAAGAATATCAAGGTGATGAAGGAGCGTCAGCATTGTTGGGGTCGTTTCTTGTAGTAGGGCCTGCCGCAGTGTCGTCCAAGTCTTCATGTTCATCAGTGTCACGTGATGAAGAATAGGAGCTGGCCACCAAGGAAGGAACCTTGACCTTCTTGTACTTCTTCGGAGGAGGTGCAGCCCAGTCAAAATCTTCCTTGAGACCCATTTTCTTCAGATCTTCTTCACCATATATGTGCGACAGAACAGCCCAGGTGCGGTTGAGGGTTTCGTGAAGGTAGTAATGGTTTTTCTTCACTGCATTGTGGGTAGCAGTCATGTTGTGAAGAATTGAACCAAACTGACGCTTGACCCATTTATGATTGCGATCAACCTTCTGGTGAAGACTGAGGAGAAGCTCACGGTCAGTCATCACCCTGGGTGTTGTGCCTTGAGGATTTTGCTTGGGTGCGTTGGCGGCAGAGTCATGGGTGGCAGAGTCATCATTGGTGGAGTAGGATGCAGCCTTGCGAAATTGACCATCCAATGGACGAATGCCTTCATCAATTACAGCAGTAGCCTTGCCCTTTTCATCAGCTGAGGAAAATGTCTGTTTGAGGACTTCAATCGGGGGCAAGTAGCTGCAATGGTTCAGTGTATCAGCTTTGTAGTTGAGTGAAGACCTTGTTCTGATGAATCTCATAATCCACGGTGCATAAGGCTTCAGCTCAAATGGTGACATTGCGACATTGGCCAGAGTCCTCATGAAGAAATCATGGAAGTTGACGGGAATGCCATGAATGATATTGAAAAGCAGATTCTTCATGATGCCAACGACTTCTTCTTCATTCGAGTCGTGGCCCTTGATAGGACTCAATGTCTTCGTCAGAATGCGATAGATAGTCCGAGGCACATACAACAATTCCTTCACAAGGAATTTTGTTCTTGGGGCCTAACCTGGCTTCAAAGGCTTCATCAGCACTTGCATATAGTGATCGGTAAGCTCAGGTTCATTCTAGACGCAACAAGCACCTTCAAGGGGAGGACTGAGAGGCAAAGCACGAAGCAATTCAGTAGCTGGTGCTTTGTAGTGAGTATTTTCAGACATCCAGTCCAGTACCCATGAATTCACATCTTCAGAGTCTCCGGTGATGTGCAGAGTTGCATAAAATTGAAGAATGAGCTCCTCATTCCAATCACATATATCAGTGCAGAAATTCAACAGTCCAGCGTTGTAAAGATCACTGAGGACTGGCCCGAAGCACGGCAGAGATTCCATATCCACATGAGGAATGTGCTCATGATCTAAGACTTTGTCTTTGTTCAACAGCACTGAGGAATAAAAATTTGCCTGGCTGGCAGTTCAGAAACGCCTCTTCCTAATGCGAGCAGAATCATAGGGGTTGTAATCAGTGAAGAATACGTGCTCGCCGAAGAAATCATCAGCCTTGAATTTTTGCTGAGGAATCGCAATCTCAGGTTCTTCAGGCTGAGGAATTTCTGGTTCCTCTTCAGTGGCAGCCTGGTTCTTCAAATTTTCATTTTCATTTTCTTCTGCACTAGCGGCTGGAATGTCTTCATGAGCTTCATCAGATCCCATTTGAACTGTAGTTGCTGGGGACTGAGGAATTTGTTGCAATGGAGTGAAGAGTGGAGAATTCGGGTGCTGACTTTCCCAAAAGTCTTCATTCATCACTGGTGTGGTACAGCCAATGTCCACATCTTCATCTTCCATTTCTTCAACGCCAGCCTCTTCAGTAGTAAACTGAGGCATAGGCGAGGAAACTGTGGGGGTTGAAGGGATTTTGTCCACTTCAATTTCTTCATCCATCTGCTCTGACGAAGCAGCAGAAGGATTTTCTTCATCAGATCTGCTAGGGATCACATATTCTTCATCAAAAGGGATGATTTGCTTTGATGGCATGGAGGAAACTGGAACAACATCAATTGGATTAGCAAATGAGCTTGTCAATTTCTTCATCTTCTTCGGTGCTGAAGAATCTGAAGGAGCCGATGCTTTCCTTTTCTTCACTGCTGCACGCTCTGCAGCCTTGGTCTTCTTCACATCTGATGCAGATGGAAGGATTGGAGTTGGGGTAGGCGCAGGAGGAGCAGAGGAATGTGGTTGATTTTCTTCAGGCACAATTGATGCAGTTGCCCTAAACTCTTCATTTTCTTCAGGCGCACCACTAGTGGGTGCCCTGGCAATTTCATCAGCGGCTGGAATGCAGTCATCAGCCCTGGAACTTACATTTTCTTCAGCAGCCTGATTGTCATCAGCGGTGCTGGCATGTTCTTCAGTTGGCTGAGCAGATGCTTCAGCCTGAGGAATTTCTTGTTGCGATGGGGCTGCAACATTTGAGGTGAACATCTTAGTCAGTTTGACAAACCTGACCTTGGCTCCTTTCCAATCAGCATAGTAAGCATTGAAATCATCGCTGAGGACTTTGATTTCAGACTGGATCTTTACAAGTGCATCAGTTGTCATAGAGACAACGTTGTTCTTCAGGAATTTCTCCTTCCTGTACTGTGCTTTCTTGAGCTGCCTGGCCTTCTCAAATTTCCATTTTTCTTCTTGGATGAAGGCAGTCAGCATATGACTTTGACCAAGAGTCAGCTTGAAGTCAGGCATAGGAGTGTTTGGGTCCTTGTGCCAGAGGTCAATGTAGTCGAGGATCAACTTTGGATCCAAAAGCAGAGGCACATTTGCGCCCTTGGCTCTAGCGGCCCTGACTTGCCTATCTCTGATGATTTCAGCAAGTTCTTCATCATCAGCTTCGTCTTCTTCAGACGACACTTAGAAGGCGACCTGCCTCTTGTGAGGACTTGGGCGAGAGCCTCGTCCAGCAGTGGTCTTTGTCTTCAGCAGAGAGGGTCCTGTTGAAGAATTTGGTGCAGCTGAGGAACTAGTTGAAGCTCCTGAGGCAATAGAGATGCCTGTAGTCCTTTGGCACGTGGCGAGATGCACAGGTGCTGAGGATTTGGTCAGAGCAGCTGAGGACTTCGGAGGAGCAGCAGCGGCGTGAGGAATTGGCCGTGAGGACTTAGTTGAGGAAATTGGCCGTGAGGGCATTGAAGAAGAGGCACTTGGCTTGTGCGCAGGCTTCTTTGCCATAGATTTCTTCAGCCTTACAGAGGCCTCAGCAGCAGCAGCAGTGGAGTCTTCGTTGAATTTCTTCACTGCATCTTTTGCCTGTTTTGCCAGCTTGGCCTGGCGCTTGGCCCATTCTTTAGGAAAATCCTCACCGCGCTTGATGCTAGTGGGATATGCTTCTTGGCCAGGTGCCAATGGTGGTCTTGAGCATGGAGGAGTAACAGCGAATTTCTTCATGTATTTTGGAGTCACATACCTGTACTCCCTCCACTCTTTTGCCCATCTCCTCTCTATCCTCTGAATGCGCACCTTGCGCTGATTTTTATCTTCCTCAGGGGGTGTGCAGTACCCAGCATAAATGTCCTCAGGGATTTCAAAGGCAGTATTGATTACAGGCCTCTTTCCTCCTTTCTGTGGCTTCTTTCCATCAGCCATTTTCTTCAGTTGAGGAATTTGAACAATTGAACTCTCTGAAGAAGTATGCAACTTTTCTTCGAGGAATGCTGCAAATGAGTTAAGTGTAATGACCCGACCTCAGACGGTCAAGCCTCTGTGTATCTGTGCCATCCCTGGATCAGTATGCTGGCACACACAGTACACCAATGTATATATCAAAGTGCAATCACATGTATAAATAACGTAAAACTGATATATACCTCATAAGTCACAGCGGAAACAAATAGTCGGGTGTGGAGTCCCATCAACGCCATCGGCAGGTTGAGTGTAGACCGTAACCCTGTACCGTACTCTTACTCGTTGGAAGAAAGTATCTGCAACATGATACGTTGCAGCCGTGTAGGTCAGTACATTGAATGTACAAGCAAGATCACAACATGAGAAAACAAATGATAAAACTATACTATATGCAATATGGCTTTGTGGCTCTGTGTCTGAGTTTTGTTTTGCATAAAAGCTGGTTTTATTTTTCCTACATCAAAGGAATATCAGGAGTCTGTACTATAGAGTTTTCTATCGTGACATGGTTCCGCCAACCGATGTCTCATAGTCCAAAATCATCATAAGTTGCCCACAATTATGTTATCAGTCCGGTGTTGAGAGTTCCGAGATAGATCCAATTCCAGAGGCTCAAATTGTCCGTAACCGGGGACACGGCTAATCGATTAGGTTTTAACCCTCTGCAGAGGTTTGTACACTTTACCCGCAATATTTGATCCCTCTTTTTACGTTCTCGCACTTCAGGGTGTTTGAGAACAAGATGACCGAAACATGGTCTTCCAAAGAGTTCCTCTGACCACTGTCCGGTGCTCATCCAATCCTACCGTAGTTCTACATCTGCTAGCACCGTCCTAGCCAGAGTCACAACTAAGGTCAACCAAGCCAGAGCCCATAGTGACTTGCGGTTGCACAGGTAAGCTTCCGGGCATGAAGTATTCTTCCGTCTCTTTGAGCCTGGGTGAAGCTTTCCGCAAGATGTCATGGCGCTTCTCCATGCATCCCGGCCATCCACTGGTTTCTCCAGGGTGCCCGTCAACCGTCCTTCACCCAGTAGTGTGTGTTGAATTCTTGTCTCGAGTCTTGAAGTCTTGAGGCCTTGAAGATGCAGTCCTCGCATATGCCATCATGGAGTTGTCGTCATTGACGTAGAGTCCTCCTTCTTCACACCACTCTCGTGCACTCATACCAAACCCCGTCTACTATAGCGTAGCATTAAAATAAATAACGTCCCGGGCTTGGTAACAGGGTGATGGGTTCCTACCTCATGCATACTACTCAACTACAAGAATTCAATATCACTACTGGAGGGATTGTTGCAAAGATGACACTAAATGCAATAAAACATAGGTATGAAAAACATGGTCAAAGTGAACTTGCCTGGTATGTCAATGAAGATAATCACACTCAAATAAAGGCTTGGTAGAACTATTCGTCACTCCGTTGAAAATCTATATAGTCAAACACAGCATTCATATAAGCAAACATCCTAGCAAACAATTCTAGCACTCAAAATAATAATCAAAACAAGGAAAATCAATAATAAAACTCAACTGCAATACAAAGAAACTACAAAGAAACACTACTAAGGAAAGTCTAAGACTTTACTACAAACAATAAAATTAGTTTTCTTTGTCCTACATAAAACTAAACAACAAAAGTAAAGCTCTAAACTCATAAATTAACAGAAAAGAAAATGTAAAACAACTAATTTAACAGAAAGTATTTTTCATAAACTTTTAATAGCAAAAAGAAACAAATAAAAAGCTTTTATAAAACTATAACTATGACTTATACAAGTTTTCATACAAAACTAAATAAACATAAATTTTTAAAATAAGAATAAAATTGTCTACTATTTTATAACAGAAACAAAACTATATTTGTCAAAAGAGACAAAAGGAAATAATTTAAAAACAATTAAAACTATAAAGAAAAGACTAAAACAAAACTAGAACTAAAACAGTACTATTTCGCATAAAACCCTAATTTAAAATAAATTAAAAATAAATCACTATATGCTAATGAATATACAAAACAACAACAAAACAGTAGCAAAAAGAATCAATCAAAAAATATGTTCTAGAACTCAAACTAGAGCCAAAACATCGTTTGAAGCATATTTGAAATAATTCAAATTCAAACTACCCGAATACAAAATTTCAAGTAACTAACATAAACTTCACAAAATTTTGAAACTACAGCAAAAGAAATCACTCAATTTGGATCTAAAACATAAAAGTTATAAGCAATCGAAAATTGAAACTATTTCTGTTTATAAAACAGAAACGAAAATAAATGAGAAAAACAACAAATGGGCAGGTCCTACGCATTGGGCTCCTACTGGGCCTAAGCAGTGGGCGATCTGAACTAAACGACGCTCGGCCGATCTTTAACAGACTAGCGCGCGTGCACAGAAAAGAAAAACTGGCTAAACCGATAAGATCTAAACCGTAAATAAACCGAAGCTAAACCGATCTAGTAAAAATAACCTAACCGTCCAGATTAGATCTAATCTAGGGCGTTTATTTTAGATCGGACGGTGGAGGGGGAGTGGAGTGATCACCGCGGTGGAGGTGAACTCCGGCGAGGTCGCCGGCAGCGGTGGCGGCTCCTCCCATGGGTCTCCAGCTTCAGGGAGGGCTCCGTTCGACGTGGGCGACGGTGACGAGCATGAAGGTGGCCTCGGCGTGGCTCGGGGACGGCGGTCTCGAGTGGGGCGAGCTCGACAGCGGCGGTGATGTCTGGTGGTGAAGGGGGCGACGGCTCCAGGGATCCTTGGCGACGGCGGAGCGGCTCAGGGAATGCGCAGGAACGAGGGGAGTCTGGGGGTTTGCTCGGGGGCGTCGGGGAGGTGTGTGGTGCTCGGGTGGGTGGCAATGGCGGCGGTGGCCGAGGTGAGCTCCGGTGAGCAATGGTGGCGGTGGCAGGAGGTTTGGGGAATCGGGAAAGGGCGGAACGGGTTGAGGGGAGGGGTATAAATAGGGGGGAGGTCGACTTTGAGGAGGGGGCAGATCGGGGAGAGGTTCCCGAGGATCATGGGATTCGGCGGCGTGGCCGGTGCGTTCTGGCTCGGGCGGGGCTTGCGGAGGAAGAAGACGACGCGGGTCCCCGCTGTCAGCGAGTGGGGAACGAGGTAGAGGTGCGGGCGATCGGGCGGTAGCGACTCGGGCGCGGCGCTGGCTGGCTGGGCCGGAAAGGCCAGGTGGGCCGGAAAGGCCAGTTGGGCCGGGGAGAGAGGTAGGGGTCCGCTAGGCTTCGGCCTTTTTTCTATTTATTTTTAAACACAGACAGGAAAAAAACAAATCACAAATACATAAAATTATTATATAGGCATATAATATATCAAATTGTTCAGAAAAAGAAATCCTAAAAGTTGAACTATTTCTAAAGTCCATATAAAATTAACAAAAACTCAAATAAGGCAAATTGTGCTACTGTTGCAGTAAAGCCCAATAAAATCATTCTTAAAATACCAAAATGATTTCAAATTTATTTTCTCCTTATTTTTCATGAAAGGGAATCATTTTACCCTTATTTCAATATATTTTATTTTTGGAGAAAATAATTTGAATAAAGAACCAAATAACTACAAATTGAAAGGGGGTTTCAAAATAATTCCAAATGACTTTCAATTTTGATTCTTTTTAACTTCCAACTCATATTTCATATAATTGAAGAAGTCATTTTATCTTCTCCCATGAAAATCATGGGGTTGCATAAAGTTTCAGAATTTGAAATATTTCCAAATAGAATTCAAATCTTTTCAAAAACCCTTTTGATTTCAAGGAAGAAGTCATGTCATCTTCACTCTAGGGTTTTGTGATGAAATGGGTTTGAATTCATGGACGTCAAATTGCAAAGATGAAAGTTTTGGGAAAGTCCTTTTATTCCCTCTCAACAAAACTTCAAAAGTTTAAAATTCCAATCAATTTCACTCAATCAATCACTCAACAATCAATCAAACAATCATATATTTTAATTATTATAACATTCCAAAATTTAGAATTTTGGGATGTTACATTAAGTTGATGAGAACCTAGTGATTCAGCAGCGGACATGAGTACCTGTGAACAGAGTATAGTTGCGAGAAATTTGGAGAGGTCATATGCGTTCTCAGAAGGTTTTTCAAAAAGAACAAGTTTGAGGAATTTGACCAGATGAGTCTTGAAGAATTTGACTAAGCGTTCTTTGTCCTAGGTTCCAGAGTTGTATAGATCGAAGATCCACACAATTGAGGAATCTTGAAGAAAAATGATGCTTAGAGAAACGAATCAAGAACAGATGAGATGTGAGGTGTTTAGTGTGTGAAAAATTTGAAGAATAAACACCTTTGAAGATTTTGTAGAAAACATTTGAATCAAAGAGGGCAGTAAAAGTAACTTTTAATTACCCAGGACGAAGAACACGACGAACTGGGATGTGGAGAAGTGAAGTTCGTCTGTGCAGATCTTCCACGCCCTATCTCGGCGGAGGAAGACGGCTACGGCGGCGGCGGAGTGAAGATTTCCGCGGCCGGCGCGAGTACGGCGGCGACGAGGTCGAGGCAGTGAAGCTCTTCCTCACCGGTGACGATGAAGTAGTGACGGCGCTAGGGTTTTAGAAGCTCGAGCGGGAGAGAGAGGTCGAGCGGAGTAAAAGAAGTGAGGAAGGGGAGAGGGGGTATTTATAGCCACGGTGAAAAACTGTTCGCCCGAAGAAATTGGACGAACGTGCCCCTGACCCTTCTCATTCGCTTGACATGTGTCACCCATGTACTGAGAAGTGGAGATCGTGTTAGATCATGGGTGAATAGATAAGTATATCGTGGGATGCGGAACGGTTTGAGCGGCAAAGCCGAAGATTTGGATAAGATAAGTTAAAAGTTCCATTCGCAAATTCTTCAGCTGACAAGGACACAGTGAAGATTTTGAACGAGTTTCAAATAGAACGCACATGAAGAATTTGTGAATAGATTGGGTTGAGTATAGCATAGAGGGGGAAGGGTCCGATCACATTCACTTAGCAGAAAAACCAACTTGAAGAATTAGCCATAAGTGAATGCTGTAGAGGACATAAACTCATATATATATATAGACAATGAAGAAAAACAACGGAAACAGTGAATTCAATGCAAAGTTGAAGAACATGAACAACTGAGGAATTTCAAAAACTGAGGAAAAACTCAAATTGAAGATTTTCAACTTTTGTGGTGGCGTGACCCACCGTATAAGAATGATGATTTCAGACACCGCGTATAATTGTCGTAGGGTTCTGAGAATCAAATTCTTCATTAATTTCTTCACACTTAAAGTGTTATTCTTCATTGATTGAAGAAAAACGTTTCTTCATGTGTTGCACATCTAAGTTATCAATTTTGCATAAGTGTTAGGATGAGTGTCCTTTTCAAAGAACATTCGAAGATTCTAAGATATTTAGCTCACACCGCAACTTGCTAAATCTCTTATCATCCAAGGGCTTTGTGAAGATATTGGATAGCTGTTCTTCAGTCTTCACATGCTCAATAGAAATGTCGCCCTTCAACACATGATCGCGAAGAAAATGATGACAAATCTGAATGTGCTTTGTCTTCGAGTGCTGAACTGGGTTGTGAGCAATCTCGATGGCACTCTCATTGTCACAGAAGATATGCACATTCTTCATGTTGACGCCGTAGTCCTTGAGAGTTTGCTTCATCCACAGCAATTGAGCACAGCAAGAACCAGCAGCAATGTACTCAGCTTTAGCAGTAGACAGTGATACGCAGTTCTGTTTCTTCGAGGACCAACAGACCAAAGATCGTCCGAGGAAATGACATGTACCAGATGTTGACTTGTGGT
Source organism: Triticum aestivum (assembly GCF_018294505.1). Lineage (NCBI taxonomy): Eukaryota > Viridiplantae > Streptophyta > Magnoliopsida > Poales > Poaceae > Triticum > Triticum aestivum. Next base: position 392,450,087 of record NC_057814.1, on the reverse strand, counting down.
CCACACGATCACCAGCATAGTCAGAGTCAGAATATCCAATGAGATCAAAAGTCGAGCCCTTGGGGTACCATAATCCAAGTGTTGGTGTGTGAGCTAAATATCGAAGAATATGTTTCACAACCTTATGGTGTGATTCCTTCGGTGTAGCTTGAAATCGAGCACACATGCAAACACTAAGCATAATATCTGGCCCAGATGCACATAAGTACAATAAAGAACCAATTATGGAGCGGTATACCTTTTGATCGAAGTCAATACCATTTTCATCAGTGCACAGATGGCCATTTGTGGGCATAGGAATTTTGACGCCTTTGCAATCTTGCATGCCGAATTTCCTTAGTACATCCTTGAGGTATTTCTCCTGAGATATGAATATGCCATTTTGCTGTTGACAAATTTGAAGACCTAAGAAGAATTTCAACTCTCCCATCATAGACATTTGATATTCTTCACTCATCATATAGGCAAATTCATCACTATAACGTTGGTCAGTACAGCCAAAGATGATATCAACATATATTTGGGACACAAACAATTCAGCATCATATGATTTAGTGAAAAGAGTAGGGTCGAGTGAACCGGGTTTGAAGCCTTTCTTCATGAGGAATTCCTTCAAAGTATCATACCACGCCCGAGGGGCCTGCTTGAGGCCATAGAGGGCCTTATTGAGTCTGAAGACTTTGTCAGGATGCTTAGGATCTTCAAAACCTGGGGGTTGAGCAACATATACTTCTTCCTCAAGCTTACCATTGAGGAATGCACTTTTCACATCCATTTGATATAAAGTGACATCATGATGGTTAGGATAAGCAAGTAATATGCGAATAGCTTCAAGTCTAACAACAGGTGCAAAAGTTTCATCGAAATCAATTCCTTCAACCTGTGTGTAGCCTTGAGCTACAAGCCGTGCCTTATTCCTCACCACAAGGCCATTTTCATCTTGCTTGTTGCGGTAGATCCACTTTGTGCCAATGATATTGTGTTTGCGAGGATCTGGACGATTGACCAGTTCCCAAACGTTGTTGAGCTCGAATTGATGTAATTCTTCTTGCATGGCCTGAGTCCACTCAGGCTCCAGAAATGCTTCATCTACCTTAGTGGGCTCTGTGATAGAGAGAAAAGCATAGTGCCCACAAAAGTCAGATAAATGTGAAGCTTTTGAGCGTGTGAGAGGACCTGGTGCTTCAATGTCATCGATGATCTTTTCAACTTGCACTTCTTTTGCAACGCGAGGATGAGTAGGTTGTCGTCGAGGAATTTGATCAGCAATTTCTTTAGCACCATTTTCTTCAGCATTTTCTTTAGGTGCATTAGCTTGACGTTTTTCACGTTCTGGAATGAATTCTTTAGCAGATTCTTCGGTAGGAATGACATCCTTAGTTTCATCGAACCGCACATCTACAGTTTCATTAGTTTCATCGAACCGCACATCTACAGTTTCATCGAACCGCACATCTATCACAGAGGGTAGGTGCTCTTTTTGCGAGCCATTAGTTTCATCTATCACAGAGGGTAGGTGCTCTTTTTGCGAGCCATTAGTTTCATCGAACCGCACATCTACAGTTTCAACAACCTTGTGAAGAACGTTGTTGAAGACTCTGTAGGTGTGCGAGTCCTTTCCGTAACCAAGCATAAAACCTTCATGTGCTTTCGGTGCAAACTTAGAATTGTGATGAGGATCTCTAATCCAACATTTAGCACCGAAGACTTTGAAATAACTCACATTGGGTTTCTTGTCAGTGAGGAGTTCATAGGCAGTCTTCTTGAAGAATTTGTGAAGATATACCCTATTGATGATGTGGCACGCGGTATAAATTGCCTCAATCCAGAAGTGACGAGGCGTCTTGTACTCATCAAGCATAGTGCGAGCCATCTCAACAAGAGTTATGTTCTTGCGCTCCACGACACCATTCTGCTGAGGAGTGTAAGGAGCAGATAACTCATGAGTAATACCAAGTTCATCAAGATAGTCATCAAGACCAGAATTCTTGAACTCAGTTCCATTGTCACTTCTGATGTGCTTGATCTTCACACCAAAGTTGGTTGAAGCCCTCGAGGAAAATCGTTTGAAGACTTCCTGCACTTCATGTTTGTAAGTAACAATGTGTACCCATGTGTAACGAGAGTAATCATCAACAATAACAAGGCCATAGAGAGATGCGTCATTTGTGACAGCTGAGTAATGGTTAGGACCAAAGAGGTCCATGTGAAGCAATTCGAATGGTCGAGTAGTGGTCATGATAGTCTTCGCTGGATGCTTAGCCTTGGTCATCTTTCCAGCTTCACAAGCTCCACACAGGTGATCCTTGAGGAATTTGACATTCTCAATGCCAATGACATGCTTCTTCTTCGCAAGCGTGTGCAAATTCCTCATGCCTGCATGACCAAGTCGTCGATGCCATAGCCAACCTTCCGAAGCTTTTGCAAGTAGGCACACGGCTGGTTGCGGTCCTGTAGAGAAATCAACAATATACAAGTCTCCTCTCCTAAAGCCTTCGAAGACTTTGGAATTGTCACCTTCCATAACCACAACACAATGATACTTGCCAAAGACAACAACCATATCAAGATCACAAAGCATTGAGACAGACATAAGATTCTATCCTAAGGACTCGACAAGCATGACTTTGTCCATGTGTCGATCCTTTGTGATCGCAACCTTACCTAAACCCAATACCTGACTTTTGCCTTTGTCAGCGAAGATGATATGCTTCAGATGCGATGGTGATAAGGGAGCATCCATCAATAGATTCTTGTCACCAGTCATATGATTTGTACATCCACTATCTAGGACCCACTCAGTGGCTTTGGGTTGATCATCCTGCAGATGAATTAGTGCAGCTTATGAACTTCATATACTTCATCAGTGAAGAATATGACATCACAATTCATCAGACCAATTTCATCAAGTAGTGCAACAGTTAAAACAGTATGAGGACGTGTGCAATGAAAGTTCATTTCTTCATGATTAGCCTACGTCCTTTCAGGCATTTTTCAGGTCTCCAGCAAATTCTTCAGACGTTAGAACACGTCTGGAGACCTGACCCTGCATAAAAGATTAGTTCTTTTTCTTCACCACCCACATCTGAAGGGGTGGCAAAGAGTTCATCACTCTGCGAGCTCCATACGAAAAAGGTGGCATAGAAGCCAATCCATTCCGTTTCACATAAGAGGAGTTAGGGTAAGCATATGAATAAGCAGAGAAATTCTTCGAGGACTTATGAACATAATGATTAGAAGAATAATGCTCATATTCATAGCCCTTAGCTCTTCCCTGCGAAATAGAGTTGTTAGCACAATGATGTTCATATGAGGACTTTGATCCTTTTGAGGAATATGATCCATGTGAGGAATTCAATCCGTATGAGGACTTGGATCCATATGAAGAATTTGGCCCATATGAAGAATTTGATCTGGGGTTCCTATTCTTCACAGGTGGTGTCATGAGGACATTCACCTGAAGACTTTCAAGGCACCTTTTGGGAACCCAGATTTTCTTCATAGGAGAACTGTTCCTGCAGTTAGTGCCAACATATCTAGCAAATACTTCACCATTCTGATGTTTAAACAGTTTATAGTTGGAGTCAAATGACTCATCAGAAGAATGAGAAGATTCACGTGTAAAGCCAGATAAATTAGATGGATCAACTGGAGGTCCCTTTGCAGCAACCCATGAGGTTTTGGGGTACTGCTCAGGCTTCCAGTATGTACCATCAGCATTGAGTTTCCTCTCAAAGGCAATACCCTCTTTCCTAGGGTTCCTGTTGAGCATCTGCTTTTTAAGCACATCACAAAGAGTCTGATGCCCTTTGAGGCTTCTGTACATGCCTGTCATGTACAATTCCTTCAACCCTGCATCGTCAGTGATACTAGCAATGTCCTCAGATGAGGAATTAGTGATAGCAGAGACAGTTGAAGAATTTGTAGCATTAGAAGCATTTGAACATTCAGGTGAAGAATTAGCAGATTCACATTCAATGCATTTCAAACATGGAGGAACAAATTCCTCCTGAGCAGAGCTGATTTGTTGAGCAAGTAGTGAATCGCGCTCCTTCTGAAGATCTTCATAACTCACTCTTAGCTTCTCAAGATCTTGCTTTCTTTGAAGAAATTCATAAGAAAACTTCTCATGATCAGATAAGAGAGTGTTATGATGACCTTGAAGGTTGTCAAACCTAGTCTGAAGTCTCTGAAGATTTTCAGTCAAGGTTTTAGTGCGATCCATTTCTTCACCCAACATATCATCACTTTTGTCTAGCATGCTTTGAACCTTTTCAAAAGCCCTTTGTTGTTTCATAGCAATCTTAGCAAGTTTAGAGTAGCTGGGCTTGAGGTTTTCATCAGATTCATTCTCACTTGATTCAGAGGAGGTATATTTGAGTACCTTGGCACCCTTTGCCATGAAGCAATAGGTGGGAGTGTAGTCATCATTGCCTTCATCAGCCTTGTTGGTGAAGCCATTTTCTTGAGTGTTGAAGATAGACTTGCTGACGAATGCAGTGGCGAGGGCTAGGCTCACCACACCGGATTTGGAATCCTCAAATGCCTCCTCTTCCTCATTTTCTTCCGATTCAGCCTCAGAGTCCATTTCCTTGTCAATTAATGCCCGAGCCTTCTTGGAGCTTCTCTTCTTGTGAGATGAAGACTTTGAGGATTTTGATGATGAAGATTTTGAGGATTTCTTCTTTTTCTTCGCATCATCAGAACTATAATCCTTGTATTTGTTTCTGCTTTGATTCCTTTTCCCACTGAGGACAATCTTGAATGTAGTGTCCGGGTTTCTTGCATTTGTGACAAAGCCTCTTCTTGTACTCAATGGATGAGGAATCATTGCTCCTTGAGGGTCTTCCAAAGCGACCACGTCTTGAGAACTTCTGGAATTTCTTCACGAGCAGTGCTAGATCATGGCTCAGTTCTTCAGGATCACCAAGGCTGCTGTCAGAGTCTTCATCTTCAGACCCAGATACTGCCTTGGCCTTCAGTGCACGTGATCTGCCATAGCTCGAACCATAGAGATCTCTCTTTTCAGCAAGCTAGAACTCATGAGTATTTAACCTCTCGAGGATATCAGCGGGATCAAGTGACTTGTAATCAGCACGTTCTTGTATCATCAATGCCAGTGTATCAAATGAGGAATCAAGCGATCTCAACAATTTCTTCACCACCTCATGGTCGGTGATGTCAGTGGCACCAAGCGCTTGAAGCTCATTTGAGATGTCAGTGAGGTGATCGAAGGTTTGTTGAACATTTTCATTGTCGAGTCTTTTGAAGCGGTTGAAGAGATTGCAAAGAACATCAACTCGAGAGTCGCGTTGTGTTAAGACTCCTTCATTTACTTTGGACAGCCTATCCCAGATAAGCTTAGCAGTTTCCAAAGCACTCACTCTTCCATACTGTCCTTTGCTCAGATGGCCACATATGATATTCTTCGCTTGAGAATCGAGTTGCTTGAATCTCTTCACATCGGTAGCGTTCAGTGAGGGTGAGAAAGAGGGAACACCATTTTCCACAACATACCAGAGATCGTTATCAATTGCCTCAAGATGCATTCGCATCTTATTCTTCCAGTAGGGGTAGTCTGTCCCATTGAAGGTAGGACACCCAGCAGAGACCTTGATCATACCTCCGGTCGACATAACTAAAACTCCAGGCGGTTAAACCAAAATCACACAGAACAACGGAGTACCTTGCTCTGATACCAATTGAAAGTGCGTTATATCGACTAGAGGAGGGGTGAATAGGCGATTTTTATGAATTCTTCACTGAGGAATTTGTGGGTGAGGAAATTCCTTGGCGAAGAACTACTTGCAGCGGAATAAGTACTCAAAAGTATGCATAGCAGAACACAAGCATAGTCATCATGATGAAATGAAGACAAGCACAGAGTACAAAAAGCGTAAACACATGATAACACAGGATGAAGACAAACAGACTGAAGAAATTGAACTGAGGAAATTGAGAAAGTCTTCAGTCAAAGTCTTCAAACACAGATATGAACAAGTGCACAGCACAGTTATGAGGAAATGAAAGAGTTGAGGAAATAGAACCAGTTGGCTTGGTGAAGACAATGATTTGGTAGACCAGTTCCAACTGTTGTCTCAGTTGTACGTCTGGTTAGGGCGGCTAGGTATTTAAACCTGAGGACACACAGTCCCGGACACCCAGTCCTGAACACGCAGTCCAGGACACTTAGTACTCACCGTATTCCCCTTGAGCTAAGGTCACACAGACCTCGCCCAGTCACTCGTGGTAAGTCTTCAGGTGACTTCCTAACCTTCACAAACTCGGTCACTCGGCGATCCACAATTTCCTCTTGGATGCTCTAGACCATGACGCCTAACCGTCTGGAAGAAGCACAATCTTCAAAGGTAACAAGCGTCGGATCCACGCAGGATCAATCTCTTCAGTGATGCGCAATCACTTGGGGTTTGTAGGTGTTTGGGTTTGGGTTTTCCTCACTTGATGATTTTCGCTCAAAGTCCTCGGAGGATGGGATGCTCTCAATTGACAAGTGTTAGTTTCTCTCGGAGCAGCCAACCAGCTAGTGGTTGTAGGGGGAGGCTATTTATAGCCTAGGGAGCAGCCCGTCATGATAAGACATAAATGCCCTTCAATGATATGACCGTTAGGTGGGTAGATATTTTGGGACAGCTGGCGCATAGCACATCAACGGTCGGAAATTTGAGTATCAAATTCCTCAGGGCTATCATGTTCCTGACTGTGTAGGCAATCTGCACTGGCGAATTCCTAACTCCTCAGTCAGAACAAATTCCTCTAAGACCAGAAGAACTTCGTCTCTGTCACTGAAGAATATGACTGAACTGTATGAGATTTCCAATGGCTTCACTCGAAGGGATTGGTAGGTGTAGGATTTTGAGTTGAGCATCACATGGAAATTTTTCCTTAGTATTTCCTCGACCCCCTTTAACAGTATGGTGTTTCCTATGACTCAAGAAAGTGAAAATGAAACTACGAAAATAAAAGTCTTCACGCTTCATGTTACTCAAATGAATACCAAGTCTTCAAGGTCACACCAATTTCTTCACTTTCAAAGTCTTCAGAAAGTCTTCAGAAATCCAAAGTCTTCAGTCGAAGAACTTCATTTTTAGGGGTCGACTTTCTCTGTAAATATCAAACTCCTCATAGACTTATAGACCTGTGTACACTCATAAACACATTAGTCCGTTAACTTATAAGTCTTCAATACACCAAAATCACTAAGGGGCACTAGATGCACTTACAAGATCGAACAAAGCACCTCTTCCCATGGCAAGAAGAATCGATCTAGTTGTCCTAACTAAACCAAATATTCGAAGAAGAAATACGAAGCTATAAGCAATTATGCATATAAGAGATCAAAACCCAAATAACTTTCATGGATAAAATAGATGTGATCATAAACTCAAAGTTCATCAGATCCCAATAAACACACCGCAAAAAAGAGTTACACCAAATAGATCTCCGAGAGACCGTTGTATTGAGAATCAAAAGAGAGAGAGAGAGAGAGAGAGAGAGAGAGAGAGGAAGCCATCTAGCTACTGCCTACAGACTCGTAGGTCTACAATGAATAACTCACGCACCATCGGAGAGGCACCAATGAGGATGATGAACCCCTCCGTGATGGTGTCTAGATTGGATCTGGTGGTTCTGGAACTTGCGGCAGCTGGAATTGTGTTTCGTCGACTCCCCTAGGGTTTTTGGATTTTCTGGGTATTTATAGAGCAAACAGGCGGCGGGGGAGGCGCCCGAGGTGGGCACAAACCACCAGGGCGCGCCTAGGGTTATGCTCCCCTTGGAGCCCCCCTCTGGTACTTAGTTGGCCCAACAGGTGTCTTCTGGTCCAGAAAAAATCTCCAAAAAGTTTCGCTGCGTTTGGACTCCGTTTGGTATTGATTTTCTGCGAAGTAAAAACAAGCAAAAAACAGCACGTGGCACTGGGCACTATGTCAATAGGTTAGTCTCAAAAAATGATATAACGTTGCTGTAAATTGATTGTAAAACATCCAAGAATTATAATATAATAACATGAACAAGCAAAAAATATAGATACGTTTGAGACGTATCATTGCTTTCTGTAAGAGAGGAGCCTCTAGTGAAACCTATGGCCCCCGGGTCTATTTTTATCATATTATTTGCAGATCTATAAAACCAAAAGGCCAATAATACCTTGCTGTAATTTATTTATATTTACTTTATTTTACACTTTTACTTATATTTTATATCAATCTCTATCATATCTCACCCTTTATAGTGACCGTGAAGGGATTGACAACCCCTTTTTCGCGTTGTGTGCAAGTGTTTGTCAATTTGTGCAGGTGCATCTATTGGGGACTTGTGTGTTCCTCCTACTGGATTGATACCTTGGTTCTTAACTGAGGGAAATACTTATCTCTACTTTGCTGCATCACCCTTTCCTCTTCAAGGGAAAAATCAACGCAAGCTCAAGAAGTAGCAGGAAGAATGTCTGGCGCCGTTGCTGGGGAGGATCTACATCATGCCTACCAAGTACCTATCATAAACTCTCATCTTTTTTGCCTTCCATTATTTCCCATTTGCCTCTCGTTTTCCTCTCCCCCACTTCTAAAACTTTTTCAGAAAAACACAAAAATATTTGCCTTTGTATGCGCCTTCTTTTCCGTCCGTCTTTTCGTTTGCTTGTGTGCTATATTGATTGCTTTGCCACCATGTCTCAACCTAAAGGTCTTGATCTCTACTACAGAAAGTTGGAAGAAATTGAAAATAATACAAAAAGTTCCATGTCTTTACAATTTGAGCATAATAGTTTCTTTAGGAATGAACTTAAAGAACAAAAAACTATGATTGAATATATCAATAAGGAGCTTGATGATGTTACTAAGGAAGTCTTTGGTCTTAAATCTCAACTTGCTCATATTGAAAAATTAGTAGGCCAAAATTTTCCGATAAGCAAACCACGTTAGTGAATAAGATGGCTACTAAACCTGAATCTTTGAATCATGATGAAGATCTTAAAGTGATTGGTGTGACTCATATTAAATCTTTGTTTTCTAATATAAAAATTGATAAAGAAGGGACCGGAGATGAGTCAACTTTAGCTAGAAGGCGTCCCAATAATTTGGAGGGTGAAGATCTTAATGAAAAAATTTGATAAAAGCGGGATTGGCGAGGTCAAAACTTTAAGTAGTGATGAACCCACTCTTTTGGATTTCAAGGACTTTAATTATGATATTTTTTTTCTTTGATTGATTGTATTTCCTTGTTGCAATCCATTCTTAATTCCCCTCATGCTTATAATCAAAACAAGGCTTTTACTAAACGTATTGTTGATGCTATGATGAAATCTTTTGAAGAAAAACTTGAGTTGGAAGTTTCAGTCCCTAGAAAGCTTTATGATGAATGGGAACCAACTATTAAAATTAAGATTAAAGATAATGAGTGCAATGCTTTGTGTGATTTGGGTGCTAGCGTTTCAACTATTCCAAAAACTCTATGTGATGTGCTAGGTTTCCATAAACTTGATGATTGTTCTTTAAATTTGCACTTAGCGGATTCCACTATTAAGAAACCTATGGGAAGGATTAATGGTTTTATTATTGTTGAAAATAGGAATTATGTGCCCATATATTTTATTGTGCTTCATACAGATTGCAATCCTTCATGGCCTATTATTCTTGGTAGGCCTTTCCTTAAAACGATTAGTGCAATTATTGATATGAAAGAAGGAAACATTAGATTTCAATTTCCGTAAGGAAGGGCATGGAACACTTTCCAAGAAAGAAAATTAGGTTACCATATGAATCTATTATGAGGGCTACTTATGGATTGAATACCAAAGGTGACAATACCTAGGTCTATGCAATATGCCTAGCTAGGGGTGTTAAACAATAGCGCTTGTTGGGAGGCAACCCAATTTTATTTCATGTTTTGTTTTTGCTTATGTTCTTGAATAAATATGCAATATTAATTCTGTAATAATTGTGTTTTAGTGTTTTAATCAGTGTTTGTGCCAAGTAAGACCTTTGAGATGATCTATGGTGATAGTTGATTTGATTTTGCTGAAAAACAGATACTTTTGTGCTCGGTGCTGGAATTTTAAAAATTCACATAAGCGCGATAAAATTCTGAGTTTTTTACACAAGATTGATATAAAAATTTCCTACGTTGTCCTATTGTTTCAGAATTTTTGGAGTCACAGAAGTTTGCCTAAAGTCCAGATTACTACGGACTGTTCTGTTTTTGACAGATTCTGTTTTCATTGTGTTATTTGCTTATTTTGATGAATCTATGGGTTGTATCGGGGGGTATGAACCGTGGAGAAGTATCGATACAGTAGATAACACCAATATAAAATTGGAATGAGTTTACAACAGTACCTAAAAGTGGTAATTTGCTTTGTTTCACTAACGGATCTCACGAGTTTTCTGTTGAGTTTTGTGTTGTGAAGTTTCCAAGATTTGAGTAAAATTTTGATGGACTACGGAATAAGGAGTGAAAAGAGCCTACGCTTGGGGATCCCCAAGGCACCCCAAGGAAATATTTAAGGACAACCAAGCATCTAAGCTTGGGGATGCCCCGGATGGTATCCCCTCTTTTGTCTTCAATCCATCGGTAAAATTACATGAGGCTATATTTTTGTTCACCACATGATATGTGTTTTGCTTGGAGCGTCTTGTATTATATGACTCTTTGCTTTTTAGTTTTCCACAATCATCCTTGATGTACACACCTTTTGAGAGGGACACACATTAATTGTGAATTTATTAGAATACTCTATGTGCTTCACTTATATCTTTTGAGCTAGGTAGTTGCTCTAGTGCTTCACTTAACTTTTAGAGAACGGCGGTGGTTTTATTTTGAAGAAATTGATGAACTCTCATGCTTCACTTATATTATTTTGAGATTCTTAAAAATAGTATGGCAATTTGCGTATGTTATCAATTTGGTCCTAATATGATGGGTATTCAAGAAGGATATAATAAAAACTTTCATGTAGATCATTGAATATATGAGAAGTTTGATTCCTTGCATTTGTTTTGAGATATAAAGATAGTGATATTAGAGTCATGCTAGTTGGTAATTGTGGGTTAATAGAAATACTTGTGTTAAGGTTTGTGATTCCTGAAGCATGCACGCATGGTCTTACGTTATGCGATGAAATTGGAGCATGATTTATTATTGATTGTCTTCCTTATGAGTGGCGGTCGGGGATGGTGGTCTTTACCTACCAATCTATCCCCCTAGGAGCATGAGTATTAGTACTCTGTTTCGAGGTCTAATAATTTTTTTGCAATAAGTATGTGAGTTCTTTATGACTAATGTTGAGTCCATGGATTATATGCGCTCTCACCCTTCCACCTATGCTAGCCAATCTAGTACCATGCAACTTTCGCCATGCATTAAACCACCTTATACCTTTCCCCAAAACAGCCACCATACCTACCTATTATGGCATGTTCATAGCCATTCCGAGATGTATTGCCATGCAACTTCCACCGTTCCGTTTATTATGACACATACCATCATTGTCATATTGCTTTGCATGATCATATAGTTGACATAGTATTTGTGGCTTGGCCACCGTTCATATTTTTTATACATGTCACGCAAGATCATTGCACATCCCGGTACACCGCCGGAGGCATTCATATAGAGTCATATCCTTTTTCTAGTAACGAGTTGTAAGTAAATAAAAGTGTGATGATCATCATTATTAGAGCATTGTCCCATGTGAGGAAAGGATGATGGAGACTATGATTCCTCCACAAGTCGGGATGAGACTCCGGACTTAAAATAAAAAGAGGCCAAAGAGGCCAAAGTGCCCAAAAGAAAAAAAGAGAAAAAAGAAAAAGGAAAAATGAGAGAAAAGGAGAGAAGGGACAATGTTACTATCCTTTTTCTACACTTGTGCTTCAAAATAGCACCATGTTCTTCATGATAGAGAGTCTCTTATGTTGTCACTTTCATATATTACTAGTGGGAATTTTTCATTATAGAACTTGGCTTGTATATTCCAGTGCTGGGCTTCCTCAGAATTGCCCTAGGTCTTCGTGAGCAAGCAAGTTGGATGTACATCCACTTAGTTCTTTTGAGCTTTCATACACTTATAGATCTAGTGCATCTGTTGCATGGAAATCCCTACTCACTTGCACCGATATCAATTGAGAGGCATCTCCATAGCCTATTAATTTTCCTAGTTGGTGTGAGAATTTCTTTCTCCATTTGTCTACTACCACATTCTATTCCACCCGTAATGCTATATCCATGGCTCACACTCATGTATTGCGTGAAAGTTAAAAAAGCTTGAGAACACTATAAGTATGATACAATTGTTTGGCTTGTCATCGGGGTTGTGCATGATAAATACTTTGTGTGATGAAGATAGAGCATGACAAGACTATATGACTTTGTAGGGATAACTTTCTTTAGCCATGATATTTTTAAAAGTCATGATTGCTTTATTAGTATGCTTGAAGTATTATTTTTTATGTCAGTATTAAACTTTTGTTTTGAATCTTGTGGATCTGAATATTCATGCCACAGTAAGAAATATCACTTCATAAACATATTAGGTAGCATTCCACATCAAAAATTTTGTTTTTATCATTTAACTACTTGAGGACGAGCAGGAATTAAACTTGGGGATGCTTGATACGTCTCCAACGTATCTATAATTTTTTATTGTTCCATGCTATTATATTATCCATCTTGGATGTTTTATATGCATTAATATGCTAATTTCTATCCTTTTTTGGGACTAACCTATTAACCTTGTGCCCAGCGCTAGTTGCTGTTTTTTTCTTGTTTTTGTATTTTACAGAAAATAAATACCAAATGGTGTCCAAACGGAACAAAACTTTTTGAGGATTTTTCTTGGACCAGAAGACAACCACGTAGCTTCAGGAGGAGGCAAGAGGAGCAACGAGAGGGACACAAGCCCTAGAGGCACAGCCTAGGGGGCGTGCCCCCAGGCTTGTGGGCCCCTCGAGACTCCCCTAACCCTAATTGCAACTCTATACATACCCAAATATTCCCCGTATATCAAAGGGTAGACCAAAAATACTTTTTCGCCGCCGCAAGCTTATGTTCTCATGAGATCCCATCTTGGGGCCTTTTCTGGCAGTCTGCCGGAGGGGTATTCCATCACGGAGGGCCTCTACACCAACCTTGCTGCCCTTCTGATGATGTGTGAGTAGTTTACCACAGACCTACGGGTCCATAGCTAGTAGCTAGATGGCTTCTTTTCTCTCTTTGATCTTCAATACAATGTTCTCCTTGATGTTCTTGGAGATCTATTCGATGTAATCTTCTTTTGTTGTGTGTTTGTTGAGATCCGATGAATTGTGGGTTTATGATCAAATTATCTATGAATATTATTTGAGTCTTCTCTAAACTCTTTTATGCATGTTTAAGATAGCTTTGTATTTCTCTCCGTTCTATTTATATGGTCTGGTCAACTAGATTAATCTATCTTGCAATGGGGGAGGTGCTTTGTTTTGGGTTCCATCTTGCAGTGTCCTTACCTAGTGACAGAAGGGGTAACGAGGCACATATTTGTATTGTTGCCATTAAGGATAAAAAGATGGGGTGTTTACCACATTGTTTGGATCTACCGCTCTACATCATGTCATCTTGCTTAAGGCGTTAGTCCGTTCTTGTTAATTTAACACACTAGATGCATGCTGGATAGCGGTCGATGTGTGGAGTAATAGTGGTAGATGCAGGCAGGAGTCAGTCTACTTGTCACGGACGTGATGCCTATATTCATGATCATGGCCTTGTATATCGTCATAACTATGCACTTCTCTATCAATTGCTCAACACTAATTTGTTTACCCACCCTATGCTTTCTTCAAGAGAGAAGTGTCGGTGTCAAAACCGGCAGACCTCGGGTAGGGGGTCCCGAACTGTGCGTCTAAGGATCAAGGGTAATAGGAGGCAGGGGACACGATGTTTACCCAGGTTCGGGCCCTCTTAATGGAGGTAATACCCTACTTCCTGCTTGATTGACTTTGACGAGTACAGGGGTTACAAGAGTTGATCTACCTCGAGATCGTAATGGCTAAACCCTAGATGTCTAGCATGTATGATTATGATTGCCTCTACGGACTAAACCCTCCGGTTTATATAGACACCGAAGGGGCCTAGGGTTGTACAGAGTCGGTTTACAGAGAAAGGAATCTTCATATCCGAACGCCAAGCTTGCCATCCACGCAAAGAAGAGTCCCATCCAAACATGGGGGAAAGTCTTCTATCTTGTATCTTCGTGGCCCATTAGTCCGGCCCATGTTGCATAGCCCGGACGCCCGAGGACCCCCTAATCCAGGACTCCCTCAGTAGCCCCTGAACCAGGCTTCAATGACGATGTGTCCGGCGTGCAGATTGTCTTCGGCATTGCAAGGCGGGTTCCTCCTCCAAATACTTTAAGGTAATTGATCAACAAAAACTATGTCCGGATCTGTTTAATAGTCACAACCTCACTGCCACAGGGGCATAATACTTAATCAAAAAACATGACATGTCTTCACTGACAGTTTTACTGGCGAGATGTTACATCTGGCCTCTTTATTAGTTCGAATCATTTTTCTCTCTCCCGTTTCGCGTTTCGAGACGCAGTTACCGGCGACACGTCTTGTCAAAGCAAAGTTCGTGTCCCCTTATTACGGGATTCTCATTAATACGGGTTTGGGAAATCCAATCGTGTCATTCACACGACCCCTTGGGAATAGGCGAGCTTTAAGGCATGTGGGGGGACGTCTGATATTCACTGCCTTTATAAGGAGATAAGGTTCCCCCTTTTTACCCCACGCCTTCCTCTTCCTCAGCCCATCCGCCCTCGAGCTCCAGCGCCCAAGCTTCAATCCTCTCCGTTCCTAGAAAATACTCCAGCCATGTCCAGATCCGGAGCGCAGGGCAAGTGGATGGCTTCCTCCGTCACGGAGGGAAACATCAAGGAACTCCGGGAAGCAGGGTACCTGGCCAAGGAGATCGCCCACCGGCTTCCGGCCAAAAAGCAGATCGTCCCTACACCAAAGCCCAATGAGAGGGTAGTATTCATCCCCCATTTCCTTCGTAGATAGGGGTTCCCCCTTCATCCTTTCGTCCGTGGTCTCATGTTTTACTACGGGCTAGATTTTCATGATCTAGCCCCAAATTCCTTCCTCAACATTTCGGCATTCATCATCGTATGCGAGGCATTCCTCCGCATTCCCCTGGCTCAAGGTCTTCAATGTGAAGCCGAAAGTGGTGGATGGCCAGCATGCGGATTGCGGAGGCGCTATGGTGAGCAAGCTTCCCAACGTCACCTGGCCCAAGGGCACCTTCGTGGAGACCATGAAGGGATGGCAACAGGAGTGGTTCTATGTCACGGAACCTCGTGACTCCACATGGGCCGCTCCTTCCGAGTTCAAGTCCGGGCCTCCAATGTGGCTGACATCCTGGCTCAACAAGGGCCTAGACTGGGCATCGTCTGATGAGGTGATGACGCTGTAGAGGCATGTCAAGAGCATGGTAGACAAGAATACCAGTCTTGCCAGCGTGATCCAGGTGATGCTCTTTCGTCGAATTCTCCCCTGTCAGGCGCGTCAAGAGTATATGTGGGAGTTTGACCCGGCCGGTCCCCGGACCCTGCAGCGGTTCTTCGGCACGAAGTACGAAGACATGTGGAAGCTGCTTTTCAAGACCCAGAAGACGTGGTCGGAGACAACCGAAGACCTCGGCCATGACTACACTCATGCAGCGACTCCCGTAAGTTTTTCGATAACCTTACTTTGTAAGTCCAAGGAGCATACTAAACTTTCTATTCTTCCCACAGGGCTGGACGAAAAAGGCGGAGCGGATTCACTGTCCGGCTCCGCTGTCCGAAGACCCAGCTATTCCTCTATTGACGAGGATGCTGGTCCCGGCGCCGTATCAGGCGCCGGAAAATAAGGCCAAGAAGAAGAGCAAGGAGGCCAAGGGTGGCCTCCGCTGTAAAGGCGCTTCGGACGTAGTGTCTGAAGACATCAAAACTCACTCCTCTCATGACGAGGATGAAGAGGAGGAGGAAGAAAGCAATTCCCCCCTTAAGGGGGGAAGAAGAAGAGGGCAGCTTCCGTGGATCTAGATGCGGAAGCGTCAAAGAAAGGGAAAACCTCCCTTGCGGATGATTCCGAGACGGACGCCGACGACATCGACGGGTGGCGCCCTAGGCCGAAGTCCCTGGCTGGATCGTAAGTATTCAAAGGTACCGTATATATATCCAGCTTTTCGCCTTGTGGTTGTGACACGTTGAATTTCGTGCTGCAGTCCGGCTCGTCACCTTCCCCAGCGATCCTCATCTTCTGGGAACTCGCTGGGTCCAAACATGATGGAGAGAGAATCACCTCCACCAGCCTCCTCCCCCACTGCTGCGGATAACACCGAGGTGTTGTCCCGAAGGACCCTTCCGGGACAGGGAGAGTTGCAGGAGGCCGCCAAGACGGCGCGAAAGGGTGATACCCCTGCTGCCGAGGACATGGGGGAACCGACCCCCATGGAGACCGGAGACGGGGGCCATGTCCAATTTGGCCCCCAACCAAATGTCATTCCGGAGACCCATACAGCTCTGGAGTCAGTTGAGCAGCCTCCTTCGAAAGAAGGGGGCGTGCCCACCCCACCGGCGACCTCCGTCAATCCGGAGGCGCCGGACAGTCTGGTGGGAGCGCTTTAGAGCGCCACCATTGTGGAAGAACATCGTACCCTTATGGGTACGGTGATTAAAAAGGTTCAGTCCGCAAAAAGCGGGTTGAACAAGGCCTACACTAACCTTCTGAGAGGCTTTGAGGTATGTGATACAATGCCCGTTAGCTATATCAGGGGAATGCCCGTGTATAGATAGTAGCCCAGAGACTCTGTTCGGTGTTCATGAAGAAAGGCCGAACAGAGGATCTAACAATTCTCGCAGGAGATTTATAATACATATCTATTTGATCAAATGATACGTCTCCAATGTATCTACAATTTTTGATTGTTCCATGCTATTATATTATCTGTTTTGGATGTTTGATGGGCTTTAATATACTCTTTTATATTATGTTTGGGACTAACCTATTATCCGAAGGCCCAGTGCAAATTGTTGTTTTATTTTCCTATTTCAGTGTTTCGCAGAAAAGGAATATCAAACGGAATCCAAACGGAAAGAAACCTTCGCGAGGATCTTTCTTGGAACAAACGCAATCCAGAAGACTTGGAGTGGAAGACACAGACGCAACAAGGCAGCCACGAGGCAGGAGGGCGCGCCCAGGGGGGTAGGGGTGCCCCCACCCTCGTGAGCCCCTCGTAGCTCCACCGACCTACTTCTTTCGCCTATATATACTCTTATACCCTGAAAACATCGAGGAGAGCCATGAAACCACTTTTCCACCTCCACAACCTTCTGTACCCGTGAGATCCCATCTTGGGGCCTTTTCCAGCGATCTGCTGGAGGGGGATTCGATCATGGAGGGCTTCTACATCAACACCATAGCCTCTGCGATGATGTGTGAGTAGTTTACCATAGACCTTCGGGTCCATAGTTATTAGCTAGATGGCTTCTTCTCTCTCTTTGGTTTTCAATACAAAGTTCTCCTCGATGTTCTTGGAGATCTATTCAATGTAATACTTTTTGCGGTGTGTTTGCCGAGATCCGATGTTTGTGGGTTTATGGTCAATATTATCTATGAACAATATTTGATTCTTCTCTGAATTCTTATATGCATGATTTGACATCCTTGCAAGTTTCTTCGAATTATCGGCTTAGTTTGGCCTGCTGGATTTATCTTTCTTGCAATGGGAGAAGTGCTTAGCTTTGGGTTCAATCTTGCGGTGCTTGATCCCAGTGACAAAAAGGGAACCGACACGTATTGTATTGTTGCCATCGAGGATAAAAAGATGCAGTTAATATCATATTGCTTGAGTTTATCCCTCTACATCATGTCATCTTGCCTAATGCGTTACTCTGTTCTTATGAACTTAATACTCTAGATGCATGCTGGATAGCGGTCGATGTGTGGAGTAATAGTACTAGATGCAGAATCGTTTTGGTCTACTTGACACGGACGTGATGCCTATGTTCATGATCATGCCTAGATATTCTCATAACTATGCGCTTTTCTATCAATTGCTCGGCAGTAATTTGTTCACCCACCGTAATATATGCTATCATGAGAGAAGCCACTAGTGAAACCTATGGCCCCCGGGTCTACTTTACATCATATAAGTTTCCGATCTATAATACTAGTTTACTATTTATTCTGTAATCTTTATTTTCCAATCTATACAACAAAAATACCAAAAATATTTATCTTATTATCTTTATCAGATCTCACTTTTGCAAGTGGTCGTGAAGGGGTTGACAACCCCTTTATCGCGTTGGTTGCAAGGTTCTTGATTGTTTGTGCAGGTACTAGGCGATTTGCGTGTAGTCTCCAACTGGATTGATACCTTGGTTCTCAAAAACTAAGGGAAATACTGACGCTACTTTGCTGCATCACCCTTTCCTCTTCAAGGGAAAACCAACACATGCTCAAGAGGTAGCAAGAAGGATTTCTGGCGCCGTTGCCGGGGGATTTGCGCCAAGTCAAGTCAAGATTTGATCTCCCGTCAACTAGCCATTTCTGGCGTCGTTGCCGGGGAGATCTACGCTCAAGTCAAGACATACCAAGTACCCATCACAAACTCTTATCCCTCGCATTACATTATTTGCCATTTGCCTCTCGTTTTCCTCTCCCCCACTTCACCTTTGCCATTTTATTCGCCCCTCTTTCCCGTTCGCCTTTTTCTCAATAGATCATTTGTTTGCTTGTGTTGCTATGTGCCTTCTATATGCTTGCATCTTCGCTTGCTGAAAATCTATTGCTATGGATCCTCATCCTCTTGCTAATCCTTTTAAGAGATCCAATTATGATGAACCTATTGCTAGTGAGTTGAGCGCACTAGATTATCTTTATGAAGTTTTGCTTGAAATTCATGAACCTAAAAATTGTGTTGAAGAAATCTATGAAGTGATTCATGATAGCTCCTTGAATAAAAAGCATGATTGCAATGGTTTTAATATAAATTCTATTTGTGTCAATTGTGCTAATAATATGCAAAACCCTAAGCTTGGGGATGCTAGTTTTGCTATGTCCTCTACTTGTTGCAATGATCATGATTGGGGTGATTCTTCTTACAATCTTGAAAATTTATTTAAGCCCCATGGTGATTATGAGATTGATAATAATGTTTGCAATAATACTGAAGGTGGGTTTGGAAGAGTGTCAACTTTAGATCCCACATATTTGGATAATGTTCAATCTTATGAAGTTTTTGATAAAAGTGGGTTTGGAGAGGTCATGACTTTAGTTAATGATATTTTGGAAGAGTGTCAACTTTGCATGCATGTGGATCATGTGGAGAAAATTTTATGTGAGAGCTATATTTTTTAATTTGAATATGATTCCACATGTAATTATTATGAGAGAGGAAAATATGGTTGTAGAAATTTTCATGTTACAAAATTACCTCTCGTTATGTTGAGATTGCTATTGTTTCTTTCCACTTCCTTGCATATGCTAGTTTTTGCTTGCTATGATAATTTGTTTGCCTATAAGATGCCTATGCATAGGAAGTATGTTAGACTTAGATGTGTTTTTCACGTGTTTCATGATGCTCTCTTTGCGCTTCAATTCTTTTCTTTCATGTGAGCATCATCGAAATCTCAATGCCTAGCTTAGGGCGTTAAACGATAGCGCTTGTTGGGAGACAACCCAATTTTTATTTTGGTTATTTTCTTTTTGTTCCTTTTTAGTAATAAATAATTCATCTAGCTTCTGTTTAGATGTGGTTTTATGTTTTAATTAGTGTTTGTTCCAAGTAGAACCTTTGGGAAGACTTGGGTGAAGTCTTTGCGATCTTGCAGTAAAAAACAGAAACTTTTGCGCTCACGAGATTAGATGCCATTTTTTTACTGGAGAGCGATTTTAGGTTGATTCTTTTTGCAGATGATTAATATACAAATTACTCACGTCCACCAATTTATTTCAGAAGTTTTGGAGTTACAGTAGTATACGTTTGATACATATTGCTACAGACTGTTCTATTTTTAACATATTCTGTTTTTCGTGTGTTGTTTGCTTATTTTCATGAATTTGTGGCTAGTATCGGGGGGTATGAACCATAGAGAAGTTGGAATACAGTAGGTTCAACACCAATATAAATAAATAATGAGTTCATTACAGTACCTTAAAGTGGTGGTTTGTTTTCTTACACTAACGGAGCTCATGAGATTTTCTGTTTATGTTTTGTGTTGTGAAGTTTTCAAGTTTTTGGGTAAAGATTTGATGGATTTTGGAATAAGGAGTGGCAAGAGCCTAAGCTTGGGGATTCCCAAGGCACCCCAAGGTAAAATTCAAGTACAACCAAAAGCCTAAGCTTGGGGATGCCCCGGAAGGCATCCCCTCTTTCGTCTTCGTCTATCCGTAACTTTACTTGAGGCTATATTATTATTCACCACATGATATGTGTTTTGCTTGGAGCGTCTTGTATGATTTGAGTCTTTGCTTTTTAGTTTACCACAATCATCCCTGCTGGACACACCTTTTGGGAGAGACACACATGAATCGGAATTTATTAGAATACTCTATGTGCTTCACTTATATCTTTTGAGCTAGATAATTTTGCTCTAGTGCTTCACTTATACCTTTTTAGAGCACGGTGGTGGTTTTATTTTATAGAAATTATTGATCTCTCATGCTTCACTTATATTATTTTGAGAATCTTTTAGAACAGCATGGTAATTTGCTTTGGCTATAAAATTAGTCCTAATATGATAGGCATCCAAGATGGGTATAATAAAAACTTTCATATAGAGTGCATTAAATACTATGAGAAGTTTGATACTTGATAGTTGTTTTGAGATATAAAGGTGGTAATATTAGAGTCATGCTAGTTGGGTAATTGTGGAATTGAGAGATACTTGTGTTCAGGTTTGCAAGTCCCGTAGCATGCACGTATGGTAAACGTTGTGTGACAAATTTGAAGCATGAGGTGTTCTTTGATTGCTTTCCTTATGAGTGGCGGCCGGGGACGAGCGATGGTCTTTTCCTACCAATCTATCCCTCTAGGAGCATGCGCGTAGTGCTTGGTTTTGATTACTTGTAGATTTTTGCAATAAGTATGTGAGTTCTCTATGACTAATGTTGAGTCCATGGATTATACACACTCTCACCCTTCCATCATTGCTAGCCTCTTCGGTACCATGCATTGCCCTTTCTCACCTCGAGAGTTGGTGCAAGCTTCGCCAGTGCATCCAAACCCCGTGATATGATACGCTCTATCACACATAAGCCTCCTTATATCTTCCTCAAAACAGCCACCATACCTACCTATTATGGCATTTCCATAGCCATTCCGAGATATATTGCCATGCAACTTTCCACCGTTCCGTTTATTATGACACGCTCCATCATTGTCATATTGCTTTGCATGATCATGTAGTTGACATCGTATTTGTGGCAAAGCCACCTTCATAATTCTTTCATACATGTCACTCTTGATTCATTGCACATCCCGGTACACCGCCGGAGGCATTCACATAGAGTCATATTTTGTTCTAAGTATCGAGTTGTAATTCTTGAGTAGTAAGTAAATAAAATTGTGATGATCTTCATTATTAGAGCATTGTCCCATGTGAGCAAAGGATGATGGAGACTATGATTCCCCCACAAGTCGGGATGAGACTCCGGACGAAAAATAAATAAATATAAAAAAGAGGCCGAAGAAGCCCAAATAAAAAAAGAGGCCATAAAAAAGAGAGAGAAGGCCCAAATAAAAAAAATGAGAGAAAAAGAGAGAAGGGGCAATGTTACTATCCTTTTTTCCACACTTGTGCTTCAAAGTAGCACCATGATCTTCATGATAGAGAGTCTCTTATTTTGTCACTTTCATATACTAGTGGGAATTTTTCATTATAGAACTTGGCTTGTATGTTCCAATGATGGGCTTCCTCAAAATGCCCTAGGTCTTCGTGAGCAAGCAAGTTGGATGCACACCCACTTAGTTTCTTTTGTTGAGCTTTCATATATTCATAGCTCTAGTGCATTCGTTGCATGGAAATCCCTACTCCTTGCATTGACATCAATTGATGGGCATCTCCATAGCCCGCTGATTAGCCGCATCAATGTGAGACTTTCTCCTTATTTGTCTTCTCACACAACCTCCATCATCATATTCTATTCCACCCATAGTGTTATGTCCATGGCTCGCGCTCATATATTGCGTGGAAGTTGAAAGAGTTTGAAAGGCTAAGTATGAAACAATTGCTTGGCTTGTCATCGGGGTTGTGCATGATGGGAGCATGTTGTGTGACGAAAATGAAGCATGGCCAAACTATGTGATTTTGTAGGGATAAGCTTTCTTTGGCTATGTTATTTTGATAAGACATAATTGCTTGGTTAGCATCGTTAAAGTATTATTATTTTTATATGAATATTAAACTTTTGTCTAGAATCTTTTGGAACTAAACATTCATGCCACAATAAAGAGAATTACATTGAAATTTATGCTAGGTAGCATTCCACATCAAAATTTCTGTTTTTATCATTTACCTACTCGAGGACGAGCAGGAATTAAGCTTGGGGATGCTTGATACGTCTCCAACGTATCTATAATTTTTGATTGTTCCATGCTATTATATTATATGTTTTGGATGTTTAATGGGCTTTAATATACTCTTTTATATTATTTTTGGGACTAACCTATTAACTGAAGGCCCAGTGCAAATTGCTGTTTTTTTGCCTATTTTAGTGTTTCGCAGAAAAGGGATATCAAATGGAACGAAACCTTTGCGAGGATCTTTCTTGGAACAAACACAATCCAGGAGACTTGGAGTGGAAGTCAGAGACGCAACGAGGCGGCCACGAGGTAGGAGGGCACGCCCAGGGGGGTAGGCGCGCCCCCACCCTCGTGGGCCCCTCGTAGCTCCACCGACCTACTTCTTTCGCCTATATATACTCTTATACCCTGAAAACATCGGGGAGAGACACGAAACCACTTTTCCACTGCCGCAACCTTCTGTACCCATGAGATCCCATCTTGGGGCCTTTTTTGGTGATCTGCCGGAGGGGGATTCGATCACGGAGGGCTTCTACATCAACACCATAGCCTCTCCGATGACGTGTGAGTAGTTTACCACAGACCTTCGGGTCCATAGTTATTAGCTAGATGGCTTCTTCTCTCTCTTTGGTTCTCAATACAAAGTTCTCCTCGATGTTCTTGGAGATCTATTCGATGTAATACTTTTTGCGGTGTGTTTGCCGAGATCCGATGAATTGTGGGTTTATGATCAAGATTATCTATGAACAATATTTGATTCTTCTCTGAATTCTTATATGCATGATTTGATATCTTTGCAAGTCTCTTCGAATTATCGGTTTAGTTTGGCCTACTAGATTGATCTTTCTTGCAATGGGAGAAGTGCTTAGCGTTGGGTTCAATCTTGCGGTGATCGATCCCAGTGACAGAAAGGAAACCGACACGTATTGTATTGTTGCCATCGAGGATAAAAAGATGGGGTTTATATCATATTGCTTGAGTTTATCCCTCTACATCATGTCATCTTGCCTAATGCGTTACTCTGTTCTTATGAACTTAATACTCTAGATGCATGCTGGATAGCGGTCGATGTGTGGAGTAATAGTAGTAGATGCAGAATCGTTTCAGTCTACTTGACACGGATGTGATGCCTATGTTCATGATCATGCCTAGATATTCTCATAACTATGCACTTTTCTATCAATTGCTCGGCAGTAATTTGTTCACCCACCGTAATATACGCTATCATTAGAGAAGCCACTAGTGAAACCTATGGCCCCCGGGTCTACTTTACATCATATAAGTTTCCGATCTATAATTCTAGTTTACTATTTATTTTGCAATCTTTATTTTCCAATCTATACAACAAAAATACCAAAAATATTTATCTTATTATCTTTATCAGATCTCACTTTTGCAAGTGGCCGTGAAGGGGTTGACAACCCCTTTATCGCGTTGGTTGCAAGGTTCTTGATTATTTGTGCAGGTACTAGGCGATTTGTGTGTAGTCTCCTACTGGATTGATACCTTGGTTCTCAAAAACTGAGGGAAATACTTACGCTACTTTGCTGCATCACCCTTTCCTCTTCAAGGGAAAACCAACGCATGCTCAAGAGGTAGCATCAAATAGGCTGCGATGCAGGCGTCAGCTTCCCATGCCGCCGAAGCGTCCGAGCTAAGGCGAAAGTTAGAGGAAAAACAAGGTATGTGATACCGAAACATGTCCGAACTGACATCCGCTCTTGATTTGTTATCTGAATGAGTTTTATAATTATGTTCATAGCTGATGCTTCGGAGGTCGAAGCCCTGAAGAACACGCTGGCCGAAGCCAAGAAGGAGGCGGAAGAGGAACGAGCTGCCCGCCTGAAACATGAATCCAGGGTGGGGGAAGTCCAGCAAGAGCTCAAGGATGCGATAAGCAAATGTGAGTCCCTAGAGCGCAAGATTTCGGATCAAAAGTCCGAACTTGCTAAGGCCCTCCAAAGTGCACAGGAAGCCCGGACCGAAGCCCAAAGCGCCTGCCGGAAGATCCACGAGGCAAAGCAGATTGCGGCGGGTAAGGCTTTTAACATGCAGAGCAAATTTGTGAGAAGAAAGTATATCTAGCTGACCCGGATTTGGAGTTCTCCAGGAGCGTTTGCGGACCTGCCCCGGAGTATTGCTAATGCTGCGGAGTTCTTCCGAGCCGAAGAGGGGAGTGCGACGGAAAAGCTGTTCTGGTCGCAGTACCTCGCGCCAGAGCATCCCGTGCCCCTCAGCGATCAACTGAAGCAGTTGACCGAACTGCATAGGATGGCGGGATTGGCCATGAGGGATGTTATAATCCGTCTTTGGCCCGCCAAACCCATACCCAGCAGCTACTTCAGGCTCATGAAGCAGTTGGTCAGTGCCTGCCCCCGGCTTGATGCCGTGAAGCGGTCGGTCTGCATCAAAGGTGTGTGGATGGCCTTCGCCCGTGTCAAAATGCAGTGGGCGAAGATGGAGGCCGTCAAGCTCGCAACCGAGGGACCGCCCGCAGGCAAAGAGCACCGCACGCTCGATGATGTCCTGGAAGGATCCCGCATTGTAGAGGGCCAGTGTTCGAAGGACATTATTTTTGAATTAATGTATCTATGTTGTCCAATCCTATATTATGAAACAAGGCTTATGTATGATATGTTGCTTGTTTTACTCTAAAATATATCCTCCTGTGCGGCCGTTTACGACATCTGAGAGTTGGCCAGTCGTCGGCTTCAGCCCCCACGTAGGTAGTACGGGGGTGTTCGGGGTAGCATTTGAACACACTTGACCTAACGTTTTGGTCCGTGAAGGAGGTGTTAGTGCGGCGAACCAGGCAATCGGACTATGTGGCTTTATTGCTCTCACTTAGCCATAGGAATTTTATAATGGGAGTGTGGGCGCAGCCCCTAGTATTGTTCGATTATCCGAACTTGGGTGCTGTGGATGCCTAGCCGGGTGAAGGCCGGCCTGTCGCGTAATGCGGAAAAAATGCAAGAGATTTATACTTAGTCACCGAATAGCTGACCAGCTCTCGCCACATCATGATAGTCAGTTTTCGGCTTTCTCTACTGAGGTGTTTGTACGGATGAACCGAAAACACAATCGCAGTAGTTCTCCCTTTACTACCTTAGCCGAACAAGCGGAGCGTAAGGTAGTAACCACAGGAGCCGGGCAACCCAACTATTGACCAAAGACATGATTCGGAGCCATGCATATAATGCTATGTTCGGGACTCTGAATTGTACTATGAAAGTGTTCGGACTTTATTTAGTATTTAAAAGATGTACATGGCTCAATAGAGCCCCTGACGATTTAAGTCGTACCAAGGTGTACATGACAATCGGAGAAAACTAGGGAAATACAGATTAAGAGGTAGGCCAGTACCGCATAGGTAGGTCTAGAAACTGTTTCCATTATGGTCTGATTGACACGTCAAAACATATTGGTACAAATAGTGCGGTAAGCAACAAGGCTATTTTACATGCCGAGCACAAGGGAAAGCTGTCTATGTGTCCTGAAAACGGACGAGGTGATCTTTAAAGACCCTCTAGGTATTCTGCCACACGTCTATGCTGCTTTTCTCCATGGTGTATTGTCCTTCGAGAGGATCATCAATCGGTATTTTCATGATAGGCCTCGAAAAGAGGCCTTGGTACCGTCGAAAAGGTGATGTGGGTTGCAAGGAACCTGGAAAAATAAAAAGAAGAGGAAAGGGAAATATGAGCGTCCGGATAGGGTATAGCCGTATTGTGGACTTTATCTTTATTATGCCTCCATCCTGTCCCATGGTATCTTTAGTGCGTAATTATGTACGTGTGGTACATATGCCACAATTTGGTAGGGGCTGAGATGGAGGCCGAATTGCTAATCGAGCTCCTGACGAGCTGGACTGGCCTAGTTTGGGGTAGTCCAGACTCGTTTGACAGTGTCCGGGGACTTGGCCGCCGATGTAACAGTTGGCTTGATAAGGCCGCCATGTACTTCCGCTGCTAGGGCCGCGGTGTGCTCCTCAGTACAGAGAGAGCATTCCATGTTTCCTTTGACTGTTATAACACCGCGTGGTCTGGGCATCTTGAGTTTGAGATAGGCATAGTGTGGGACCGCATTAAAGCGAGCGAACGCGGTTCGTCCGAGCAGTGCATGGTAGCCACTGCGGAAGGGGACGATGTCGACGATCAAGTCTTCATTTCGGAAGTTGTCCGGCAAACCAAAGACGACCTCCAATGTGATTGAGGCCGTGCAGCGAGCCTCTACACCGGGTATTACTCCTTTAAAGGTAGTTTTAGTGGGCTTGATTCTTGATGGATCAATACCCATCTTGCAGACTGTGTCCTGATAGAGCAGGTTAAGGCTGCTGCCGCCGTCCACGAGGACCCGTGTAAGGTGGAATCCATCAATGATTGGATCGAGGACGAGTGCGGCCGAACCTCCGTGATGGATACTGGTTGGATGGTCCTTGTGATCAAAGGTGATCGGACAGGCCGACCATGGGTTGAATTTCGGGGCGACTGGCTCTATCGCATAGAAGTCCCTTAGCGCGCGCTTGCGCTCCCTTTTGGGGATATGAATAACGTATATCATATTCACCGTTTTGACTTCGGTGGGAAATTTCTTCTGTCCCCCTGCGTTCGGTGGACAGGGCTCCTCGTCGTCGTCCTCGCTGGGCGACCCTTTCTCCTTATGTTCGGTATTTAATTTACTGGCCTGTTTAAAGACCCAACAACGTCTGTTGGTATGATTGGCAGGCTTGTCGGGGGTGCCGTGAATCTGGCAGGGTCGATCGAGTATTCGGTCCAAGCTGGATGAGCCCTCTCTGTTTCTTTCGAATGGCTTCTTCCATTGACCAGATTTGGAGCCACTCAATCTGGCGTTGACCGCCGTATCCTCTGTATTATCATTGTTGCTCCGACGCTTATGTTTGTTGCGTCTGGGCCTTCCGTTGCCATTTCTAGCTTCGGAAGTGCCAGGGTCGCAGGTACTGTTGCTGCTACGGGCTAGCCAGCTATCTTCACCCGTGCAAAAGCGGGTCATTAGTGTTGTAAGGGTTGCCATGTACTTCGGTCTTTCTTGGCCGAGGTGTCGGGCGAGCCATTCGTCGCGGATGTTGTGCTTAAAGGCTGCTAGGGCTTCGGCGTCCAGATAGTCCATAATCAGGTTCTTTTTAATCAGGAACCTGGTCCAGAATTTCCTGGCGGACTCTCCGGGCTGCTGAACTATATGACTGAGGTCATCGGCATCCAGAGGCCAGACATAAGTTCCTAGGAAGTTGTCTCTAAAGGCATCTTCCAAGTCTTCCCAGCTTCCAATAGAGTTTTCTGGGAGGCTATTTAACAAGTGCCGAGTTGGTCCCTTAAGTTTTAGGGGAAGGTATTTGATGGCGTGTAGATCGTCACCGCGAGCCATGTGAATGTGGAGAAGAAAATCTTCAATCCATACTGTGGGATCTGTTGTGCCGTCGTATGATTCAATGTTCACGGGTTTAAACCCTTCTGGGAACTGGTGCTCCATTTCCTCATCAGTGAAGCATAGGGGGTGTGCGGCACCTCTGTATCGGGCCATGTCACGATGCAGTTCAGATGAAGTCTGTATGCGGTTTTCGGCCCGACGTGGTTATGTTTGTCGCGCCAGGCTTGATAGCCGTCTTCTCGCGCCGGGGCATGCCCCCGCGATCCGTAGATTGATCTGGTCTGACTTGCTCTATTTTCCAGGTCCTGTCGTAGGTCACATGTGTATCCCCGAGCTGTTGTTTCTCTGCTTTTACTGCGAGGTAGTGCGAGCTGGTGTTTGGCTTGAGTTGTCGTTCTGTCCCGGCCACGTGGTGGTCGGTTGGGTCTGTCAGCCACGTTACGCGCGGGTGGTATGGGCTCCAGTGCCTCATCGTCGAACTGGGGTAGCAGCTTACGCTTCAGGTAACTCTTTGTTGGGCGTTCGAGGCTGTACTCTTCGGCCGCCAGGACATTAGTCCATCTGTCGTTGAGCAAATCTTGGTCAGGAGCTGCTGCTTCTTCTTCTTTAGGCTTCCTGCAGTGGCTATTAGCCGGTGCTTAAAGCGCTCTTGTTCGAGGGGTTCCTCTGGCATGATAAAATCTTCGTCGCCGAGGCTCACGTCGTCCTCGGAGAGTGGTAGATAGTTACTATCCTCCGAGTCTTCGTTCCCTGCTTGCTCGTCAGGGTCAACTTGCCCGTCCTCCGGATCATCCCTTTCGGATGTTGGTTCGATGGGGTCATCTTGGTCTTCGGCGTTTTCTAGAATATCATTGTCTCCGGTGCCGGTATTGCTATTTTTTTCGCGACGCGATTTAGAGCGGCGCCGCTGACATCGACGCTTTGGTGGTATCTCAGGAGGTTCGTCCTCGACTGGATCTTTCTCATCATCGCCGTCGCCTTCTTTAGGTGTGTCCACCATGTACACGTCGTATGAGGAAGTGTCCGTCCAGCGTCCGGTGAACGGCGTGTTTTGGGCCTGCTCCTCTCCGGCATCGTCGTCCATACCATCGATGTCTTCGGAGGTGTAATCGAGCATGTCGGTTAGATCCTCGACAGTGGCTATGAATTGGGTGGTGGGTGAGGGAGTCCTGGACTAAGGGGTCCTCGGGCGTTCGGCCTGTTGGACATGGGCCGGACTGATGGGCTGTGAAGATACGAAGATCAAAGACCCCACCCGTATCTGGATGGGACTCTCCTTGGCGTGGAAGGAAAGCTTGGCGGCCGAATATGAAGATTCCTTTCTCTGTAACCGAATTTGTACAACCCTAGCCCCCTCAGGTGTCTATATAAACCAGAGGGCTTAGTCCGGAAAGGGGAGATAGCCATACAGGCTAGACTTTTAGGGTTTTAGCCATTACAATCTCGTGGTAGATCAACTCTTGTAATACTCATATTCATCAAGATCAATCAAGCAGGAAGTAGGGTATTACCTCCATAGAGAGGGCCCAAACCTGGGTAAACATTGTGTCCCCCGCCTCCTGTTACCATCGACCTTAGACGCACAGTTCGGGACCCCCTACCCGAGATCCGCCGGTTTTGACACCGACATTGGTGCTTTCATTGAGAGTTCCACTATGCCGTCCCCAAAAGGTTTTTGATGGCTCCTTCGATCATCAATAGCGATGCCGTCCAAGGGGAGACCTTCCTCCCCGGACAAATCTTCGTGTTCGGCGGCTTCGCACTGTGGGCCAACTCGCTTGGCCATCTGCAGCAGATCGATAGCTATGCCCCTCGCCATCAGGTCAGATTCGGGAGCTCGAACTACGTCGCGGACATCCGCGGAGACTTGATCTTCGACGGATTCGAGACCACAGCAGCCGCCCCCTATCCCTACGATGAACATGATTTAAATCTGTCATCGGACCATACTCAGGAAATTGCACCTGTAACCGCTCTGGCCTTAGATCCAGAGCAGACCATGCCATCCGTGGACGGGAGGATCAACCCCACCACGGAGGCCGCAGATTCCGCGGCGTTGGAGACGCACACAGACTCAACCTCATGTGATGTCTATGTCACCGGAACTTCGGACTCGTCTCCGGCTATAAGCTCTGAACCCTGTGCGTCCGCGGACGCCGAGCTTGACCAGTTATCGATCTTCGAATTCAGCACCGCAGATATCTTCCGGCACTCGCCTTTGGGCGACATGTTAAACTCATTAACAAATCCATCCTTAGCGGGGGACTCGCAGCCGAACTATATCCGGTTCGAACCGGAGGCCGAGGACGGGGAATTTCGCTTCCCACCCGCCACCCACTACATAGCCACTGTCGAGGACTTAACCGACACGCTCGATTACGGGTCCGAAGACATCGACAGTATGGATGAGATGCAGAAGAAGAGCATGGCCAAAACCCGCCGTTTACCAGACGCTGGACGGCCACTTCGTCGTACGACGTATACATGGTGGATACACCCAAGGAAAATAGCGGCGAGGACAAGGAGAACCCAACGAAGGATGACCCTCCTAAGACACAACCAAAGCGCCGTCGTCAGCAGCGCCGCTCTAAATCGCATCGCAGCAAGGACAGCAACACCGGCACAGGAGACGATAACACTCCGGATGGTGCAGATGACACAGAAGACCCCGACGAACAAACCGCCGAACAAGACTATCGGGAAGATGGCAAGTCAGCCCTGATGAACAGGCCATAGAAGAAGACTCGGAGGACGGTAGTTATCATCCGCCCTCCGAGGAGGAGGTAAGCCTCGGCAACGAAGACTTCATCGTGCCTGAGGAACCCCTCGAGCAGGAGCGCTTTAAGATTCAGCTAATAGCTACTGCAAGGAGCCTGAAAAAGAAGCAACAGCAGCTTCAAGCTGATCAAGACCTGCTCAATGACAGATGGACCGATGTCCTGGCAGCCGAGGAATACGCCCTTAAACGCCCAGCCAAAAGTTACCCGAAGTGCAAATTGCTACCTCAGTTCGATGATGAGGCGCTAGAGCCCGCACCAGCATCGCGCAATGCGGCCGACCGACTGCCACGTGGTCGGGATAAAACGACAACTCGGGCCGAAAACCCGACTGTCCCACCTCGCCGTAAAGGCAGGGATAAGACAGCTCGGGGTTATACATATGACCTTTGCCAAGACCTGGACAGTAGAGCAGGACATACAAGATCGATCTACGGATCATGAGAGCGTGCCTCGACACGCGAGGACGGCTATCTATTCGGACGTAACAAACCTAGTCACGCCCGGGCCGAAAACCGCAGACGGACTCCATCGGAGCTACATCGCGAGGCGGCCTGATATAGAGGCGCTGCACACCCTCTTTGCTTCACTGACGAAGTAATGGATCATGAATTCCCAGAAGGGTTTAAACCCGTAAACATCGAATCATACGATGGAACAACCGATCCCGCAGTATGGATTGAGGATTTTATTCTCCACATCCACATGGCCCGCGGGGATGACCTTCACGCCATCAAATACCTCCCACTAAAACTCAAAGGGCCAGCTCAGCACTGGCTAAATAGTCTGCCTGAAAATTCCATTGGTAGCTGGGAGGACTTGGAAGAAGCTTTCCTCGACAACTTCCAAGGTACATATGTCCGGCCACCTGATGCCGATGACCTAAGTCACATAGTCCAACAGCCTGCAGAGTCAGCCAGGAAATTCTGGACTAGGTTCCTAACTAAAAAGAACCAGATCGTCGACTGTCCAGATGCCGAAGCCCTAGCGGCCTTTAAATATAGCATCCATGACGAATGGCTCGTCCGCCACCTCGCCCAGGAAAAGCCGAAATCCATGGCAGCCCTCACGGCACTCATGACCCGCTTCTGTGCGGGTGAGGACAGTTGGCTGGCCCGCAGCAAAAACTCAACAAGCGAAATAGGCACCTCCGAGGGCAAAAATAGCAATGGCAAGCTCTAGCGCAACAGACACAAACGCCAAAGCAATGGCGACAACACCGATGACACGACAGTCAACGCCGGATTCAGTGGCTCCAAATCCGGTCAGCGGAAGAAGCCATATAAAAGAAACAGTCAGGGGCCATCCAGCCTGGACCGCATACTCGACCACCCATGCCAGATCCATGGCACCCCAGACAAACCAGCCAATCATACCAACAGAGATTGTTGGGTTTTTAAATATGCCGGCAAGTTAAATGCTGAAAACAAAGAAAAGGGATCACAAAGCAAGGACGATGATGAGGAGCCCCGGCAACCGAACACAGGGGGACAAAAGAAGTTTCCTCCTCAGGTCAAAACGGTGAACATGATATATGCTACACACATCCCCAAAAGGGAGCGCAAGCGCGTGCTCAGGGACGTCTATGCAATAGAGTCAGTCGCCCCAAAATTTAATCCATGGTCGTCATGCCCGATCACTTTTGACCGACGGGATCATCCGACCAATACCCGTCTTGGCGGTTCAGCCGCATTGGTCCTTGACCCAATAGTTGACGGATTCCACCTGACGCGAGTTCTTATGGACGGCGGCAGCAGCCTGAACCTACTCTATCAGGATACAGTGCACAAAATGGCCATTAACCAATCACGGATCAAGCCCACAAGGACTACCTTTAAAGGAGTCATACCGGGTGTAGAGGCCCACTATACGAGCTCAATTGCGCTAGAGGTTGTCTTCGGATTTCCGAAAAACTTCCGAAGCGAAGAATTAATCTTCGATATCCTCCCTTTTCGCAGCGGCTACCACGCACTGCTCGGACGAACCGCATTCGCTCGATTCAATGTAGTCCCACATTATGCTTACCTCAAGCTCAAGATGCCCTGTCCACGTGGCGTCATAACAGTCAATGGAAACACGGAACGCTCCCTCCGTACAGAAGAGCATACCGCTGCCTTAGCAGCAGAAGTACAGAGCGGCCTCCTCAAGCAGAACCTTAATTCGGCCGCCGAGCCCCCGGACACCGTTAAGAGGGTCTGGACTATTCTGCTGCAGGACAACTCGGCTCGTCAGGAGCTCGACTAGCAATTCGGCCTCCGTCCCAGTCCCGATCAAGTGGTGGCATTGGTACCGCGCGTACATAACTACGCACTCAAAATTCCGTGGGGAGAGACGGAGGCATACCTACCCTGTGATCCACAATACGGCCTGACCACTCCCGGACACATTTACTTTCACTGTTTCCTTTTTCCTTTTCAGGTTCCTTTTCGCAGGCCTTCCTTGATGGCTTGATCGCAGTTCCTTTCGAAGGACAAATACACCAAGACGGTAGTCAGTCTGGACGTAGGGGGGAACTTCTAGGTGGTCTCTTTAACGACCACTCTACTTGTTTTCAGGGCCCACACACAACTCTCCCTTGGTGACGGCATGTTAAATAGCCTATTGCTTATCGCACTATTTGTATTAATGCGCTTGGACGTATTAATCAAATTTTAACGAAAACAGTTTGCGGCCCAACTTTCAGGGCCCCTGCCTATTGCATTTACCACTTTTCTGTTTCCCTTTTCTTTTAATAAACTTATCAGATAGCACCCGTACACCGCGGTACGTTTCAATTTGCCAGGGGCTTCGTAGCGCCCCGCTCTATGGCACCAAAAGCCCGAACACTTTTTACGATACAGTCCGGCACCCCGAATTTAGCATTATATGCAATGGCTCCGAATCATGTCTTTGGTCAATAGTTGGGTTGCCCGGCTCATGTGCTTGCTACCTTACATTCCGCTACATCGGCTAAGGTAGTAAAGGGAGCACTACTGCGATTGTGCCCTGGTTTACCCAATGGAGCACCTCAGTAGAGAAAGCCGAAAACTGACTGTCATGATGCGGCGAGAGCCGGTCAGCTCTTCAGAGGTCTCAAATCATTGGAGATTTTTTCCGCATTACGCGAGGGGTCGGTACTTGCCCGATCAGGTGTTTACAGCATCCTAGCTCGGATACTAGGGGCTGCGCCTATATTTTTATTTTTAAACTCCTATGGCTAAGTGAGGGTGTTCAAGCCGTATAGTCTGATTGCCTGGTTCGTTGCGCTAAACACCTCCTTCAAGGAACAAACAATTGGATCAAGAGTGTTTAGATTCCATCCCGAACACCCCCGTACTACCTACCTGGGGGCAGAAGCCGACGACTAGCCAACCGTCAGATTTTATAACACACGGCCGCACAGGAGGTAATTTTTTTTATAAAAACAAAAATTATATTACATAACAGCTTTGTTTCATCTTACAAGGCACGGACAACTTGAATATATTCATTCAAGGATAACGTCTTGTGAACACTGCGCGGCTACAAGGCGGGACCCCTCTAGGACGTCTCCAAAATACTGCTCGGGTGTGCGGTGCTCCGTGCCCTCGGGCGGCCCCTCGGTCACAAGCTTGGCGTCCATCTTCGCCCACCACGCCTTGACTCGTGAGAAGGCCATCCGCGCTCCCTTGATGCAGACCGACCGTTTGACGACGTCCAGCCGAGGACAGGCATCTACCAGTCGCTTCACGAGGCCGAAGTAACTGCTGGGTATAGCTTCGGCTGGCCACAACCGGATTATTAAATCCTTCATGGCCAGTTCGGCCACCCTGTGCAGCTCGACCAGCTGTTTTAGCTGATTGCTGAAGGGCACCAGATGTTCTGGCGCAAGATATTGCGACCAGAACAGCTTCTCCGTGGAGCTCCCTTCTTCGGCTCGGAAGAACTCCGCAGCGTCGAACACACTGCATGGCAGATCAGCAAAAGCCCCTGGAGAACTCCGAATCCAGGTTAGTAAAAGATACTTTCTCTGCACATATTTGCTTTGCATGCTAAAATCCTTACCCGCCGCGATCTTCCTGGACTCCTGGATCTCCTGGAGGGCGCCCTGGGCCTCATTCCGGGCCATTTCTGCGCTTTGACGAGCCTTGGCGAGTTCGATCTCTTGAGCCGACGCATCGCGCTCCAAGGTCTCACACTTCTTCACCGCGTCTTGGAGCTCTTGTTGGATCTCGTTGACCCGGGCCTTGAGCTTCTTACGGGCGGCCTGCTCCTTGATAGCCTTCTCCTCGGCTTCGGCCAGGGCCTTTTTTAGGGCCTCGACCTCGGTCGTCGCTCCTACACATATCATGAAACTCCGGTCAATATACATCATTTACTCCTTCCGAATATATAGCGGGTTATTACATACCTTGCTTCTCCTGGAGCTGCCTCCTAGCCTGGCCGAGCTCCTCCTCGGCCTGCTCCAGTCTCCGCCTCAGTCCGGAGACTTCGGCAGTATGTGAGGTCACGGCCAGCAGCGACGCCTGCATATTCATTTCAGACATATTTGGTTAGTTTCCTGCAATACTAGATTGATCCTCTGTCCGGCCTTTCTTTCCGAACACCGGACAGTGTCTTAGGGGCTACTATCTATATTGGGATCTTCTCTTTTTGAGTCACTTACCTCAAAACCTGTCAGCAAGCTGCTGCAGGCTTCGGTTAGTCCGCTCTTGGTGGACTGAACCCTTTCAATTACCGTGCCCATAAGGACACGGTGCTCATCCACAATGGAAGCGCCTCGCAGCGCTTCCAGCGGATTATCCTGTGCCCCTGGTTGGACAGGGGTACCGGTGGAATGGGCATACCCCCCTCTTTTGAAGGAGGATGCACACCGGATTCAGGAGCCGTATTGCTCTCCGGAATCGTATTCGGCTGAGGACCGAACTTAATACGGCCCTCATCACCTGTCTCCATGGGGATTTGCTCCCCCTGGTGTCCGGCGACGGAGGTTTCGCCTTCCGGCGCCTCCTGAACCTCCCCCTGGCCTTGGAAGGTCCTTCGGGACAGCACCTCGGCGTCACCCTGGCCTTGGGAGAATAAGCGGCCGGCGGCGACTCGCTGGCGCCCTCGAGTCCAGCAAACCCCTTGATGAGGATCGCTGGGAACTATCATGGGCCGGACTGCAATGGCATGATTAACCATATCTATACAATAAAAAGGAGCGGCCGGATATATGGACATATATGGGTTTTGACACTTACGATGTAGTCGGGGGCTTGGGTCGGGAGCATCGCTCTGGACTGCTGTCGACATCCCACACGGAGTTATCCGCAAGGGAGCCCTTCCCCTTCTTGGACGTCTCCGCCTCCAGGTTCGTGGAGGCCACTCTCTTCCTCTTTCCCTCGGTAGGGAGAGGGTTGTTCTCCTCCTCCTCCTTGTCGTCGTCGTCCTCAGTGGCGGAGGAAAAGGTCTCTTCGTCTTCGGACGTCACGTCCGAAGCACCCTTGCGATGGGGGCCACCTCTGGCTCCTTTGGCCTTCTTCTCCGGCGGCTGGTAAGGCGCCGAAACCAGCATCTTCGCTAGGAGCGGGATGCCTGGCTCTTCGGGCAGCGGAGCCGAACACTGGATCCGCTCCGCTCTCTTCGTCCACACCTGAAATAATATGGTAAAGATTAAACACCCTCCTTGGACAAGCAAGTAGAGGGTACGCCTGGGGAAATAAAGAACTTACCGCATTAGCGGGATGGGTATGATCGTGCCCGCGGTCTGAATCAATGATGGGTATGATCGTGCCCACGGTCTGAATCAATGACCGGCGGCTTCTCATTGCCCTTGAAGAGCAACTTCCAGGCATCTTCATGAGTAGTTCCTAAGAGCCTCTCCAGGGTCTGGTGCTTCTTTGGATCGAATTCCCACAAGGGGGAGCTTCGGCTTTGGCAGGGGAGGATTGGGCAAACCAGCATCACCTGGATCACGCCGACGAGCTTGACGTGTTTATCCACCATGCTCTGAATGCGCGTTTGCAGCGCTATCAGCTCGTTCGACGAAGACCAGTTGGGGCCCTTCTCCATCCAGGAGGTGAGCCGCATTAGGACTCCGGCCTTGAATTCGGGAGCCGCCGCCCAAGTGGCGCCGCGTGGCTCTGTGATGTAGAACCACTGCTTCTGCCACTCCTTGACAGTCTCCACAAAAGTGCCCGTGGGCCAAGTGACGTTGGGCATCTTGCTCACCATGGCGCCTCCGCACTCCGCGTGCTGACCATCCACCACCTTCGGCTTCACGTTGAAGATCTTAAGCCATAGTCCGAAGTGGGGCTGGATGCGGAGGAAAGCCTCACACACGACTATGAATGCTGAGATGTTGAGGAAAGAGTTCGGGGCTAGATCATGGAAATCTAACCCGTAATAGAACATTAGCCCACGGACGAAATGGTGGAGTGGAAACCCTAACCCGCAGACGAAGTGCGGGAGGAAGACCACCCTCTCAGTAGGCTTCAGGGTGGGGATGACTTGCCCCTTGGTAGGTAGACGGTGGGCGATTCCTTTCGCCAGATAGCCGGCCGCCCGAAGCTGGGTGATGTCCTTCTCCGTGATGGAGGAGACCATCCACTTGCCTTGGCCTCCGGATTCGGACATGATTGAGTGCTTCCTTGAGGAGGAGAAGATGGGAACTTGGGCGCTAGAGCTCGGGAATGGAAGGACAGAGAGGGAGAGAAGGCGTGGGTGAAGAAAGGGAATCCTTATCCCCTTATAAAGGCAGTGAATATTGAACGCCTCCCCACTCGCCTCTAAACTCGCCTGTTCCCAAGGGTTGTGTAAACGGCACGGTTGGATTACCCACGCCCGTATTGATGAGAATCCCGCAATAAGGGGACACGATCTCTGCTTTGACAAGACGTGCCAATGGAAACTGCATCTCGAAACGCGGAACGACAGAAGAAAACGGTTCGAAATAATGACCGGGCAGGCGTGATGTCATCTCGCCGAAAGTTGTTAGCAGGATGGGACTCATGAAATATTATACTCTCTATGGACTGTGTGTGCGGTACTTGTGTTACAGACCAGGACACGTTAGTTGCATCCGAAGACTGTCTTGGAGTGTTCGGGAAGGAGAACCTGCCTTGCAATGCCGAAGACAATCTGCGCGCCGGACACCTCGTCATTGAAAGCCTGGTTCAGGGGCTACTGAGGGAGTCCTGGACTAAGGGGTCCTCGGGCGTCCGGCCTCTTGGACATGGGCCGGACTAATGGGCTGTGAAGATACGAATATCAAAGACCCCACCCGTATCCGGATGGGACTCTCCTTGGCGTGGAAGGAAAGCTTGGCGACCGAATATGAAGATTCCTTTCTCTGTAACCGACTTTGTACAACCCTATCCCCCTCCGATGTCTATATAAACCGGAGGGCTTAGTCTGGAAAGGGGAGATAGTCATACATGCTAGACTTTTAGGGTTTTAGCCATTACAATCTCATGGTAGATCAACTCTTGTAATACTCATATTCATCAAGATCAATCAAGCAGGAAGTAGTGTATTACCTCCATAGAGAGGGCCCGAACCTGGGTAAACATTGTGTCCCCCGCCTCCTGTTACCATCGACCTTAGACGCACAGTTCAGGACCCCCTACCCGAGATCCGCCGGTTTTGACACCGACAGTGGGTGGGAAGTAAAATTCCCTATTTTCAGCCCCTAGTCCGGGTTGGGCGCAATTTGGAAGTGGTTCCTCCGTGATGGCGAGGGGCCGCATTAAGTCCAAAGACTCGTTTAAGAGCGAGGTTTGGACGGGGACAGAAAGTTCCTGGCCGAGCTCGCATGACACGGACTTCGAGGGTTTGAAGCCAGTGTCCGGAGAAGAGTCCGGCTTTGTGATGACTGCCGGAGACGCTATTCTCTCTGGTTCTCCAACGTTCAGCTCTAAAGCCGCAGAGAGTCCGGCGGGCTCTAGACTCCCGTCTTCGGACCTGGTGACGCGCTCCGGATCTAAGGCCGGAGCGGTGGTTGGCGCCACGAACCCTTGGAAGATCAAGTCTCCTCGGATATCAGCGACATAGTTCAGATTTCGAAAACTGGCCTGGTGACCAGGGGCGTAGCTGTCGATCTTCTCTAGGTGGCCAACCAAGTTGGCACGCAGTGCGAAGACGCCAAATACAAAGATCTGGATGGGGAGAAAAATCTCCTTCACGGCAGCATTGTTGTAGATGATCGATGGAGCCATCGGGCCTTTCAACGACGACACAATGGAACTCTCAATGAAAGCACCAATGTCAGTGTCAAAACCGGCAGATCTCGGGTAGGGGTCCCGAACTGTGCGTCTAAGGATCGAGGGTAACAGGAGGCAGGGAACACGATGTTTAGCCAGGTTCGGGCCCTCTTAATGGAGGTAATACCCTACTTCCTGCTTGATTGACTTTAATGAGTATAGGGGTTACAAGAGTTGAACTACCTCGAGATCGTAATGGCTAAACCCTAGATGTCTAGCCTGTATGATTATGATTGCCTCTACGTACTAAACCCTCCGGTTTATATAGACACCGGAGAGGCCTAGGGTTGTACAGAGTCGTTTTACAGAGAAAGGAATCTTCATATCCGAACGCCAAGCTTGCCATCCACGCAAAGGAGAGTCCCATCCGGACACGGGGGGAAGTCTTCTATCTTGTATCTTCGCGGCCCGTTAGTCCGGCCCATGTTGCATAGCCCGGACGCCCGAGGACCCCCTAATCCAAGACTCCCTCAAGAAGACTCTAGTGAAACCTATGGCCCCCGGATCTATTTTTATCATATTATTTTTAGATCTATAAAACGAAAAAGCCAAAATACCTTGCTGCAATTTATTTATCTTTATTTTATTTTACACTTTTACTTATCTTTTATATCAATCTCTACCAGATCTCACCCTTGCTAGTGACCGTGAAGGGATTGACAACCCCTTTTTCGTGTTGTGTGCAAGTGTTTGTTAGTTTGTGTTGGTGCATCTATTGGGGACTCGTGTGTTCCTCCTACTAGATTGATACCTTGGTTCTTAACTGAGGGAAATACTTATCTCTGCTTTGCTGCATCACCCTTTCCTCTTCAAGGGAAAAATCAACGCAAGCTCAAGAAGTAGCATTAACAACGGTTGAAACCTTATCATGTTCCTTTATCCTAACAGGGAAAGGTGGCTTTTCAATATAATCAGTAGGAACAATTGGATCAACATTGTAAATGATAGTTTCATCTTAAACTATAATAGGCTCCTCAATCTTTTTCTTCAATAGGGGGATGATATTTAAACCACTTCTCCTTAGGGAGATCGGCATGAGTAGCAAATGATTCACAAAAATAAGCTACTATCTTAGAGTCAAGTCCATATTTAGTGCTAAACTTATGAAAAGCTTCGGTATCCATAATAGAATTAACACAATCGAACTCAAGTATTAGACCTAACTCATTACCTTTGTCGAGTTCCAAATATTCAGAGTTGCGTTTAATTCTTTCCAGAAGATCCCATCTAATTTCAATAGTTTTCTTCATAAAAGAGCTAGCCATAGAAAAATCGAGCATGTTTTGATTATCATGAGAAAGACGAGCATAAAAATTATGTAAGATAATTTCTTTTGAGAGCTCATGATTGGGGCATGTATACATCATGTACTTAAGCCTCCCCCAAGCTTGAGTGATGCTTTCTCCTTCACAAGGCCAAAAATTATATATATATAATTCCGATCATGATGAACCAGATGCATCTGATAAAACTTTTAATGAAATTCCAATTTCAACCGATTCCAGTCCTACGTTCCAATATCATCACATGGACTATACCATGTCAATGCCTTTCCCTTCAAAGATAAAGGGGAGACCTTCTTCTTAACTTCATCTCCGGGTAAACCTGCAAGCTTAAATAATCCACAAACTTCATCCACATAGATTAGGTGCATATCATGATGTAATGTTCCATCTCCTGCATAAGCATTATTAGCTAGCAGTTTCTCTATCATACTGCTACTTCTTGAGCTTGCGTTGGTTTTTCCCGTAAAGAGGAAAGGGTGATACAACAAAGTAGAGGTAAGTATTTCCCTCGGTTTGAGAACGAAGGTATCAATCCAGTAGGAGAAACACACAAGTCACCGATGGTTGCACCTACACAAACAAACAAATACTTGCACCTAATGCGATAAAGGTGTTGTCAATCCCTTCACAGTTACTTGCAAGGATGAGATCTGAAAGAGATAGGTATAAAAGATAAATAAAAGTGCAAAATAAAGTAAAGGTAAATAAATTGCAACGAGGTATTTTTGGGTTTTTGGATTTGTAAATCTCAAAATAACATGCTAAAAGATAGACCCCGGGGCCATAGTTTTCAGTGGAGGCTTCTCTCTTGAAAACACATATGGTGATTACTGTTGAGCAATTCTAATATATAAGGCTTCTAGACGACCTGCCCATCTGAGGCTCCCTCGTTTTCGTGTCGTTCTAGCTATTTGATTGCCTCTGGTCGGGTCAACGTGGTCATGTGACCCGTTTGATTTCTACTGCTTGTTTTGACCCAATGATCATGTGTGGAATAGGAAGACTGGTGGGCTCGTCGAGTTCTTCCGTTGGCTGGGTTCCAAAATCTCGGGTGACCATTCCTCGCGCGTTGCATGGATCGCTTCGTGTTGACTGCGGTGTGCGTGCATGGGTGCCCGCGGAAGGGTTGGTCGACGCATATGCACCCGCTTTCCACGCCCTCCACATATGACCGGTGGGCCAGTGATGGTGCTGGCCCCACTCGTGGCTTGTGCTGGCTGGGCTTCTCACAGGATGTGGGTGCGCGTTGTGCACGTCGCGTGGATTTTTGCGCACTGATTGTGGCTTGTGTGCATGTGGGGCAGCGGAGGGGTTGGTTGGTGCATGCACACCCGCTTTCCACGCTCTCATCGCGCTGACAGGTGGGACGATGCTGTTGCTGGCCCCGCTCGCCGGCTGCGTTGGCTAGGCTCCTAACAAGATGGGGTGTGCGCGGGCGGTCTTGCAGTGTGGGGATTGGCTCTGCGAGCTGCACAGGGGGGGCAGGCACATGTGCACCCGCCTGGTGTACAACATTGCTACTGGTGCGATGACATGTGGTCCCGTGCTGTCGGTCCTTGTTGTCAGTTGTAGTGTGTGCTCTGCGTGGGCGTCTCGGGTGTGTTTCATGTGCGTCGCGTGGCATCCCATCTGGGATTTCCAGGGTATGGTTGTCGATGCGGGCTCGCTGTGGCTGATTCACAGTTCCAC
The DNA here is from genome assembly GCF_018294505.1 of Triticum aestivum. Taxonomy (NCBI): domain Eukaryota; kingdom Viridiplantae; phylum Streptophyta; class Magnoliopsida; order Poales; family Poaceae; genus Triticum; species Triticum aestivum. The sequence goes on along the minus strand of NC_057814.1, from coordinate 392,408,183 downwards.
CAACCGGACGAGCGAACTCCACGCCGTGGGCCCCACTTCTGCGGAGCGTGTGCCGAGCATGCGCAACCCTCCCTTGCACGGGTGGCTTTAGCCCATTGGCTGCTATCTGTATGACCGTGGGGTTGGCTAGCCCCGCTTAGGACGCGTGCCTTCATCACAGTGGTGGGTCAATTCCCGTGTTGTGTTTGCTGCCTGGGGTGGAGAGAGGTCGTGCCCATCCCTTTTCTCCTCGTTCATCTTTCCTATGTTTGCTCATTTTCCCTCTCCCGCTCTCCATTGTTGCTCGGCGTCATTTGCCTTCTTCACTCTGCCACGCTTCACTCCTTTTCACCTTGCTACGGCTGACTACGCTTCTTTGTCGTCGGTGTTCATGCCCGTTGCAATGACGTTTGCACGCTCGGTCGGTGTCATTGGTTAAGGTCAGTGTTTACCTTCCTTGGTTCCTCCTCTTTCCCTCTGCTCCCTCTATGCAATGCATACTTGTTACCTCAGTGCTCTTCCTCTTTCCTACTACATGTGCAGCCCATTCCATTCCCTTGCTGTCATGCGCCACGCCGGCCGTCGCGCCATTCCGCATTTTGCACTGAGGTTAGTCTTCGTTCCGCTTGCCTGCATGCAACATGTTCGATAGAATGCATGTGCGGTAATCGGGCCATGTTTTTCTCAGGTTGTTCGTCTGTTGCTCCGCCTTTGTTTGCCCGTTGCTATTATGGTTGTGCTTCTTCGTTCTGGTAATGTGCTGCTCCTTAGCTTCTTTCTTTGCATTTCTGGTTAGTGGAGAGATGTGCTGGCTGGTTACAGGGTGAAATATTAAGTTTGAGAAGATAGGTGATACGTCTCCAACGTATATATAATTTTTTTTGTTCCATGCTATTATATTATCTGTTTTTGGATGTTTTATATGCATTAATATGCTATTTTATATTATTTTTGGGACTAACCTATTAACCTAGAGCCCAGTGCCAATTCCTGTTTTTTCCTTGTTTTAGAGTTTCGCAGAAAAGGAATATCAAACGGAATCCAAACGGAATGAAACTTTCGCGATGATTTTTCTTGGACTAGAAGACATCTAGAGGACTTAGAGTACACGTCAGGAAAGCCACGAGGCGGCTGCAAGGACGGTGGGCGCGCCCAGGGGGTAGGGCGCGCCCCCCACCCTTGTGGGCCACTCGTGACTCCAACGACTTATTTCTTCCGCCTATATATTCTCAAATATTCCAAAACATATGAGGAGAGCCATGAAAACACTTTTCCACCGCCGCAACCATTGCCTCTTCGATGAAGCGTGAGTAGTTTACCATAGACCTATGGGTCCATAGCTAGTAGCTAGATGGCTTCTTCTCTCTCTCTCTGATTCTCAATACCATGTTCTCCTCGATGTTCTTGGAGATTGCTACCTCTTGAGCATGTGTTTGTTTTCCATTGAAGAGCAAAGGGTGATGCAGCAAAGTAGCATAAGTATTTCCCTCAGTTTTGAGAACCAAGGTATCAATCCAGTAGGAGACAACGCACAAGTCACCTTGCAACCAACGCGATAAAGGGGTTGTCAATCCCTTCGCGGTCACTCGCAAAAGTGAGATCTAATAAAGATAGTAAAGTAAATATTTTTGGTATTTTTGTTGTATAGATTGGAAAGTAAAGATTGCAAAATAGTAAACGAGATGCGATGTAAATAAAAGATATGCAATATAATAAGAAAGAGACCCGGGGGCCATAGGTTTCACTAGTGGCTTCTCTCAAGATAGCATGTATTACGGTGGGTGAACAAATTATTGCCGAGCAATTGATAGAAAAGCGCATAGTTATGAAGATATCTAAGGCAATGATCATGAATATAGGCATCACGTCCATGTCAAGTAGACCGAAATGATTCTGCATCTACTACTATTACTCCACACATCGACCGCTATACAACATGCATCTAGAGTATTAAGTTCATAACAACAGAGTAACGCATTAAGCAAGATGACATGATGTAGAGGCATAAACTCAAGCAATATGATATAAACCCCATCTTTTTATCCTCGATGGAAACAATACAATACGTGCCTTGCTGCCCCTACTGTCACTGGGAGAGGACACCGCAAGATTGAACCCAAAGCTAAGCACTTCTCCCATTGCAAAAAAGATCAATCTAGTAGGCCAAACTAAACCGATAATTCGAAGTGACTTGCAAAGACATCAAATCATGCATATAAGAATTCAGAGAAGAACCAAATTATATTCATAGATAATCTTGTTCATAAATCCACAATTCATCGGATCTCGGCAAACACACTGCAAAAGAGTATTACATCGAAAAGATCTCCAAGAACAATGAGGAGAACTTTGTATTGAGAATCAAAGAGAGAGAAGAAGCCATCTAGCTAATAACTATGGACCCGACGGTCTGTGGTAAACTACTCACGCTTCATCAGAGAGGCAATAGTGTTGATGTAGAAGCTCTCCGTGATCGATTCCCCCTCCGGCAGATCGCCGGAAAAGGCCCCAAGATGGGATCTCACGGGTACAGAAGGTTGCGGCGGTGGAAAATTGGCTTCGTGGCTCTCTCTGATCGATCTAGGGTATAAGAGTATATATATTAGAAAGAAGTACGTCGGTGGAGCTATGAGGGGCCCACGAGGGTGGGGGCGTGCCTACCCCCCTGGGCGCGCCCTCCTGCCTCGTGGCCGCCTCGTAGAGTCCCAGACTTCAACTCCAAGTCTTCTGGATTGCTTTCGGTCCAATAAAGATCATCGCGAAGGTTTTGTTCCGTTTGGACTCCGTTTGGTATTCCTTTTCTACGAAAACTCTAAAATAGGCAAAAAAAATCAGAAACTGGCACTGGGCCTCCGGTTAATAGGTTAGTCCCAAAAATAATATAAAAGAGCATATTAAAGCCCATTAAACATCCAAAACAGATAATATAATTGCATGGAACAATCAAAAAATATAGATACGTTGGAGACGTATCAGAGATCTATTCGATGTAATACTTTTTTTGCAGTGTGTTTGCCGAGATCCAATGAATTGTGGATTTATGACAAGCTTATCTATGAATATTATTTAAATATTCTATGAATTCTTATATGCATGATTTGATATCTTTGCAAGTCTCTTCGAACTATCGATTCGGTTTGGCCAACTAGATTGGTTTTGCTTGTAATGGGACTAGTGCTTAGCTTTGGGTTCAATCTTGCCGTGCTTGATCCAAGTGACAGAAGGGGAACCGACACGTATTGTATTGTTGCCATTGAGGATAACAATATGGGGTTTTCATCATATTGCTTGAGTTTATCCCGCAACATCATGTCACCTTGCTTAATGCGTTACTCTGTTCTATGAACTAAATACTCTAGATGCAGGCAGGAGTCAGTCGATGTGTGGAGTAATAGTAGTAGATGCAGGTAGGAGTCGGTCTACTTGATACGGACGTGATGCCTATATTCACGATCATTGCCTTAGATATCGTCATAAATTTGCGCTTTTCTATCAATTGCTCGGCAGTAATTTGTTTACCCACCATAATATTTTCTATCTTGAGAGAAGTCTCTAGTGAAACCAATGGCCCCCTGGTCCACTTTCCATCATATAAGTTTCTGATCTACAATTTTAGTTTCCTATTTACTTCCTTTGCAATATTTTACTTTCCGTTCCACAAACCAAAAATACCAAAAAACGTTACTTTACCATTTATCCATCTCTATCGGATCTCACTTTGCAAATAACCATGAAGGGATTGACAACCCCTTCATCACGTTGGGTGCAAGTTGGTGTTTGTTTGTGCAGGTATTCGGTGACTTGTATGTTGTCTCCTACTGGATTGATACCTTGGTTCTCAAAACTGAGGGAAATACTTACTCTACTTTGCTACATCACCCTTTCCTCTTCAAGGGAAAAAACCAACGCAAACTCAAGAGGTAGCAGGAAGAATTTTTGGCGCCGTTGCCGGGGAGATCTACGCCAAGTCAAGACATACCAAGTACCCATCATAAACTCTCATCTCTCGCATTACATTATTTGCCATTCGCCTCTCGTTTTCCTCTCCCCCATTTCTAAAACAATTTTCGAAAAGATTTGCCTTTTCTTCGCCCCTCTTTCGTTCGCCTTCTTCGTTTGCTTTTTTGGTTGCTCGTTCGCTAGATCTATTTGCCGCCACCATGTCTGAAACTGGGGAGGTTATCGCTAAAAATCTTGAGGAGAAACCTGAATCCTATTCTTAGGATCTTGAAACTGAAAAGCCTCCTAATTACAAAACCGAAATATTTCTTATAGGAAATGGTAATATTATTGGAAAGAGTGTTATCCAAGAAAATTTGTGCACCTTCATCCTTCTTTGCAATTAGTGTTTTATGAACTTCCTAATATCAATCACCCAATAGCTAAAAATATTGCCACTATTATCCTTATGCGTGAATTTGACTTTATAATACAAGAAGCCAGGGATATTTTTGCTTTTTATAAAAAGGATGTTGAAGACCCTCCAATTATAGACATCCTCCATGATAAAGAAACTATGTGTAATTGGGAATCTAGGGACTATCAATCTTATAGTGAAAATCTTAGGAGGAGAGTTCCTCATTCAGAAATATCTCAATCTTTGTATCTTGAGGCTTTTGAGGAGTTTGATTGGATAATTAGAGGAATTCATGTAGGAGTTTGATTGGATAACTAGAGGAATTCATGTAGGATTTAATAGGGATTGGTTGAATAAAATGATGAAGGATCCCGTTAGAAACGAGCTACGTATTTTATATGATGATATATACGGTGATGATCCCGACTATGGGTTTATGAATGTTAAGATTACCAATCAAAGTCCCTTTCATGATTTAAGTTCATCTACTAGGAGGGAAATAAAGGAAAGAATAGAATTGCTAAGACGAGTCTTGGAGGACTTGATGATAAAATAATTGTATACCGAAGATGAGAATACTTAAATCTATTCGTGTTTTATGCCTAACTAAGGGCGTTAAACAATAGCGCTTGTTGGGAGGCAACCAAATTTTATTTTTTCTTTTTTCTTTTTAGGTTCTGTTTTGCAATAAATAATTCATATAGGCTCTGGTTAGATGCGGTTTTGTGTCTTAATTAGTTTTTGTGCCAAGTAAGACCTTTGGGATATCTTACGGTGATAGTTGATTTCATCTTGCTAATAAATAGAAACTTTTGCGCTCAGGAAAATAATTCCCATTTTTAACAGAAGAGTGATTTTGAGTTGATTCTTTTTGCAGAAGATTAATAAACAAATTGCTTAGGTTGCCCTAATTTTTCAGAATTTTTGGAGTTACAGAAGTATTCGAAATATCCAGATTGCTACAGACTGTTCTGTTTTTGACAGATTCTGTTTTCTAGTGTTGTTTGCTTATTTTGATGAATCTATGGCTCGTATCGGGGGGTATGAACCATGGAAAAGTTGGAATGCATTAGATATTACACCTATATAAACAAATAATGAGTTCACAACAGTACCAAAAGTGGTGATTTATTTTCTTTTACTAGCGGAGCTTATGAGATTTTCTGTTGAGTTTTGTGTTGTGAAGTTTTCAAGTTTTGGGTAAGGATTTGATGGACTATGGAATAAGGAGTGGCAAGAGCCTAAGCTTGGGGATGCCCAAGGCACCCCCAGGTAATATTCAAGGACAACCAAAAGCCTAAGCTTGGGGATGCCCCGGAAGGCATCCCCTCTTTCATCTTCGTCTATCGGTAACTTTACTTGAGGCTATATTTTTATTCACCACATGATATGTGTTTTGCTTGGAACGTCTTGTATGATTTGAGTCTTTGTTTTTTAGTTTCCCACAGTCATCCTTGTTGTACACACCTTTTGAGAGAGACACGCATGAATCGTGATTTATTATAATACTCTATGTGCTTCATTTATATCTTTTGAGCTAGGCAATTTTGCTCTAGTGCTTCACTTATATCTTTTAGAGCACAGCCGTGGTTTTATTTTATAGAAATTGATGAACTCTCGTACTTCACTTATATTATTTTGAGAGTCTTTAAAAACAGCATGGTAATTTGCTTTGGTTATAAATTTAGTCCTAATATGATAGGCATCCAAGAGGGATATAATAAAAACTTTCATATAGAGTGCATTGAATAATGTGAGAAGTTTGATTCCTTATGATTGTTTTGAGATATCAAGATGGTGATATTAGAGTCATGCTAGTGAGTAGTTGTGAATTTGAGAAATACTTGTGTTAAGGTTTGTGAGTCTCGTAGCATGCACGTATGGTGAACTGTTATGTAACGAAGTTGGAGCATGAGATATTTTTTAATTGTCTTCCTTATAAGTGGCGGTCGGGGACGAGCGATGGTCGTTTCCTACCAATCTATCCCCCTAGGAGCATGCGCGTAGTACTTTGTTTCGATGAGTAATAGATTTTTGCAATAAGTAAGTGAGTTTTTTATGACTAATGTTGAGTCCATGGATTATACGCACTCTCACCCTTCCACCATTACTAGCCTCTCTTGTGCCGTGCAACTTTCGCCGGTTCCATAAACCCACCATATACCTTCCTCAAAACAACCACCATACCTACCTATTATGGCATTTCCATAGCCATTCCGAGATATATTGCCATGCAACTTTCCACCGTTCCGTTTATTATGACACGCATCACCATTGTCATATTGCTTTGCATGATCTTGTAGTTGACATCGTATTTGTGGAAAAGCCACCGTTCATCATTGTCGGGGGAAACGACACCTATGGGATCCCAGGGAATCCCTTCTACGGTTGGCGGGGCGTGGAGCTGCGCAAAGAGCAGGTCTACCGATCAGCGCGAGGGGATTTTTACCTAGGTTCCGGCCGCAAACGATGCGTAAAACCCTAGTCGTGCTTTTGTGTATATTTGGTGTTCTTGAGCTCTTGAACTAGCTGCGGTGCATGCCCAGTCCAAAAAAGTTCGAATCCTTCCACAGTACGCCTCGGGCTTCCTTTTATATGTCAAAGGGGTCGCCACAGTGGCACATAGGAGGTGGAGAGTATCTACAGTGTGCAAGTTTATCGCCTGGCACCGTAGGACAAAAACATTAAATGTGCTGCCTACATGCCCTCTTGCTTTATCGGGGGCGGCAACAGAGCTCGTCCCGTCCGTCACCGCCTCGCCTTGCTTCGACGCGCGTCCAAGCTGACGAGGCATGCAGCGCCATGCTGGCTGGCTGGTTGCTGTGCTGGTGCGGTGACAGGGTCTTCACGAAGATCTGCATGCCACCACGCAGGTGCTTGACTAGTTGGCCTAGAAGCTGCATGCCGTCGCGCAAGCGCTTGACTAGTTGGCCTAGAAGCTACATGCTTCCACGCAAGCGCTTGCCTAGTTGGCGGGCTGGTTGCCCCGTCGGAACGGCCGCGGGGCAGCTAAACGTTGGTGGGTGCGGGCCTAGCTGTGGCCATGTAGATGTCCCCGGCAAGGGTCTTGCCGGGGTCTCGCGGGCGTCCCCGGCAAGGATCTTGCCGGGGGTCTTCAGCCGTCCCCGGCAAGGATCTTGCCGGGGGTCTTTGTCTTTTGGTTCTTATCTAGACTCGCAGGCCTTTGTTCTTCACAAAGATCTGCATGCCACCACGCGCGTGCCCTTGAGTCTTGGTCTCGACGTTGTCGATGGTGTCAGAGCCCTCAGGCTCAAGGGTGGCGGCCTTGCTGGTGTGGGGCAAGTCGCCCCGGCAAGGCTCTTGTCGGGGCTATGTAGGCCATCCCGGCAAGGGTCTTGCCGGGGGAAGCCCATCTTGCCCCTTCGCTCTTCATGCCTCTGGCTTGAGTGCTACCTTGGCAGTCTCATACCTTTCCTTCCTGTGCTCCGCCAAGCATGGTCGCAGGTGAGGCTACGACTGCCCGTGCACAAGTAAGAGGGGTACAGAAAGGCCCCTACTTTTGTACACCGACAGGAGCCCCCGGGCCTGGGCCACACATAAGCGTGAAGCGTTGTTGGGCCAGGCCCAGAACGGTGCGCGGGCACGCGTGGCAGAGTTTTAACCGCAGTAACTTCTTTGCCAGTTGCACTTCCCCATGATTCGCATTGAGTGTGTGACGTGGGGGTCATGCGTGGAACGGTCGCAGCACGCTTGCGTCACCTCGCGGTGAATAGTAAAGAGGCGGTCCGCGTCTTCCCATAAAAAAGAGGAAACCGCAAGGGGATGCTCATTTACCCTCCGTGCCTTTTCCAATCTTGGAACCGCCGTTCCCCTCTTCTTCTTCAAGCGCAAATCGAAGCTTTCGCCTCTGCTCGCCACCGCCGCGCCTCCATTGCCCTTGATCCCTCACCCCCTCTCAGCTGCCATGGCGCCCAAGGCAAGCAAGGGCAAGAGAGCGGACAAGGACACCGGGGGGAAGGAGGCGCTGAAGAGCGAGTTGGTGGATCTGCGGACACAGTGCGCCCTCTTCACCTCGATGGTCAATGCGCTCACCCTCAAGGAGAAGTTTAGGCCCCTGTGGGGAAGGGAGACGTCGGGACATCCCACCACGCGCATCGTCCCTGCCTCCTTCGCCAAGGCCGATCCAAATCGATATCCTTTCTTTGTCGACTACTTCTCCTGCGGGCTGTGCCCCCTTTCTCAGATTTCTTCAACGACATCATGCACACCTACGGCTTCAACCTTATGGACCTTACGCCGAACGCCGTGGCGTGCATGGCCTTCTTTGCCCATCTTTGCGAGGGCTTCTCCGGAGTGCTCCCCAGCACGGCACTCTTCCGCAATTACTTCACCCCTCGCATACAGCCAGGGGGCGCCATCTCTGGCTGCATCACTTGGATCCCGAGGACCCAGAGCAGGGGCACATACCCGAAGGGTGCCCAGAAGGAGAGGTGGGATGAGTGGCGGGGCCGATGGTGCTGGATCGAGGAGGCAGATCCGCAGGATTTCTGTCGGGTCCGCCGGAAGCCGCCGGTCTGCAACAAGGACTAGGGCGAGCTTGGCGCCGATGACAAGAAGCTCACGATTGCCACCACCAGGATCCATCGCCTCACTCTCGAGATGATTGGGGCTGACTTCATCCGCCGCCAGATTGCCCCACTGCACAATAAGGGGAGGTCGGCCTGGGACTTCAGGAATGCGGCCGATGTCATGAGGCTCCACCCCGGCCTGAATCACAACTTCACAGTGTTGTAGCATGCTCATCTTTGTCAGAGGCTTTTCCAGCTCAAGGTTGACGAGGTCGGCAGGGTCGAGAGGACCGGCAAGGCTGAGAAGACCGGCAGGGCCACCAAGGCCGGCAAGTCTGACAACATGTTCGGGTTGCCAGCAGGGGTAGCCCGTTGAGCAACAACTCTTGCATGTCCGCCATCATCGCCATGATGCCGGTTTTCAATGCGCACGGCCTCGATTCAACCTGGGCTGAGCCGAAGGCGGAGCTGGTGCAGGCATTCTTCGACAACTTGTCAGAGAGGTCTGTTCGTGATGAGCCACAGCTCATCCGCGACACCACTAAGGAAGAGCTGGCATACATTACCGCCAGGGCGGAGGAGGCAGCGCTTGCTGAGGAGGCCGGCAGCCTCGGCACTGTGGAGGATGAGGACGATGTGGCTGCAGAAGAGAGGGAGTTTGCCGAGTGGACGGGGTCTGCCGGGGAACCCAGCAGCGCTGGCGCTGTGGTTCCCCTTGTTGAAGAAGCGGTCGAGGAGTCGGCCGAAGAGGAGACTGATGTGGATGACTCCTTGGCCCCAGGGAGGAAACGCTTCCTGTGGCGGGCTGGTTCTAGCGAGCCGGTTCGGCCCAGCAAGACTACGCAGCCAGAACGGGCCCAGGTGCATCCCATGCGTCAGACGAGGGCCGCGGCAGCGAAGAAGGCCGCGGCCGCTGCCTCCTCCTCGTCCAAGCGGCCAAGGACTCCATCCCCTTCTCCTCCTCTCGCGGACGCCGCCCGGAGGCCGATTTCGACCTTGGGTCCTTTAGCCCGAAGAGGAAGAGGAGGCCGACGGAGGAGGATGAGTAAGCACCCTGCCCCTCATCATATCTTGACCCTCCGCCTGCGCTAGCTCTCCCTGACTTGATCTTATCTTCACAGTGACACGGAGACGCTGGCCCAGAGGGCGGCGAAGAGGGCCAAAGCTTCGATGGGCGGCGAGCCCCCGGCGAGCGCTCCACGCACACCGGCGTTGGTGGTGATCAGTCCGGACAACAGTCCGTGGCGCAGCCCCCGCTTCAACCCCCAGCGTGAGTCCGTTATTCACTCCCCATCGACGGGCGTTGGGGTGTGTATCATTGGTGCTGACCTTGCCGGGTTCGTAGGAGGAGAGAGGCAACAGGAGGAGCCGCTGAGGGCCACCCCTGACACGCCGCCTCTGTCAACCACGCCACCCAGAGGGATGTCACCGGCAAGGGCATCTACCGCTGAGCCCACATGCACGGAGGAAGATGGGGCAAGCTTGGGTGCTGGTGGCTCTATCCCGGCAACGAACGTTGGCAGGGAGGGAACCACTTCTTCTTAGTTTGGCACGGGTAAGTTGCCTGCCTCCCGTCCCTTGCTATCTCTGCCATGTGATGTTCTTTCTTTTCTTTGTTCTGAACTTTGATTTTGGCCTTGCTTCATTCTCCTTTCTGGTTTCCAGACCCTCCCTCGACGGACTAGGTAGACATCGACACAGTCATCGAGGAGGTCGCCAAGGATGCCGAAGCTGAGGCCACGAAGATCGCGGTTGGGGAATGCTACCTCTTGAGCGCTGCTTTGGTTTTCCCTTGAAGAGGAAAGGGTGGTGCAGCAAAGTAGCGTAAGTATTTCCCTCAGTTTTTGAGAACCAAGGTATCAATCCAGTAGGAGGCCACACGCAAGTCCCTTGCACCTACACAAACAAATAAGAACCTTGCAACCAACGCGGTAAAGGGGTTGTCAATCCCTTCACGGCCACTTGCAAAAGTGAGATCTGATAGAGATGATAAGATAATATTTTTGGTATTTTTATGATAAAGACTAAAAGTAAAGAAAGCAAAATAAACGGCGCCAGAAATAGCACGTTGACGGGAGATTAATATGATGGAAAATAGACCCGGGGGCCATAGGTTTCACTAGGGGCTTCTCTCAAGATAGCATAAGTATTACGGTGGGTGAACAAATTACCGTCGAGCAATTGATAGAATTGAGCATAGTTATGAGAATATCTAGGTATGATCATGTATATAGGCATCACGTCCGTGACAAGTAGACCAACTCCTGCCTGCATCTACTACTATTACTCCACACATCGACCGCTATCCAGCATGCATCTAGAGTATTAAGTTCATAAGAACGGAGTAACGCTTTAAGCAAGATGACATGATGTAGAGGGATAAACTCATGCAATATGATATAAACCCCATCTTTTTATCCTTGATGGCAACAATACAATACGTGTCATTTCCCCTACTGTCACTGGGATCGAGCACCGCAAGATTGAACCCAAAGCTAAGCACTTCCCCCATTGCAAGAAAGATCGATCTAGTAGGCCAAACCAAACTGATAATTCAAAGAGACTTGCAAAGATAACCAATCATACATAAAAGAATTCAGAGGAGATTCAAATATTGTTCATAGATAATCTTGATCATAAACCCACAATTCATCGGATCTCGACAAACACACCACAAAAGAAGATTACATCGAAAAGATCTCCAAGAGAATCGAGGAGAACTTTGTATTGAGATCCAAAGAGAGAGAAGAAGCCATCTAGCTAATAACTATGGACCCGAAGGTCTGAGGTAAACTACTCACACATCATCGGAGAGGCTATGGTGTTGATGTAGAAGCCCTCCGTGATCAATGCACCCTCCGGCAGGACGCCGGAAAAGGCCCCAAGATGGGATCTCACGGGTACAGAAGGTTGCGGCGGTGGAATTAGGTTTTTGTGGTGCCCTCCGATGGTTTGGGGGTACGTAGGTATATATACGAGGAAGAAGTAGGTCAGTGGAGCCATGAGGGGCCCACGAGGGTGGAGGGCGCGCCCAGGGGGTAGGCACGCCCCCTGCCTTGTGGCCTCCTTGGTGATTTCTTGACGTCCACTCCAAGTCCTCTGGATCACGTTTGTTCCAAAAATAACTCTCCCGAAGGTTTCATTCCGTTTGGACTCCGTTTGATATTCCTTTTCTGCGAAACACTGAAATAGGCAAAAAAAATAGCAATTTGGGCTGGGCCTCCGGTTAGTAGGTTAGTCCCAAAAATAATATAAAAGTGTATAAATAAGCCCATTAAACATCCAAAACAGAATATATAATAGCATGGAGCAATCAAAAATTATAGATACGTTGGAGACGTATCAGGGAAGCCGCCAAGTCCGCCGCCGAGGAGGCCGCCAAGGGGCTTGCCGGGGAGACCGGCGAGGCTGCTGCCGGGGAGGCCGGCAAGGGGCCTACCGGGGAGACCGGCGAGGCTACTGCCGGGGAGGCCGGCAAGGCCGCTGCCGAGGAGGCCGCCAAGTGGCCTGCCAGGGAGGGGGTGGCCGAAGACCAACCTTCCTCCCCTGCAGCCCTCGCCCCGGGTAAGTACTTGAGGGTGGGCGATGATCTGTTCATCCGCCTCCCAAGGGTGGCAAACACCAGAGCGCCAGACGAAGGGGAGGTTTTCGATGATGAGGCGCTCGCCACCGCCGGGCTCCAGGTTGTCGACGAACCGAGCGCCAGCGGCAGTGCTTCCCAAGAGGAGCAGCTCCTCCGGGCCATGAGCGCCAATTTCCAGAAGCTTCAGACGCTCCACCGTGCCCGCCAGGATAAGGTGAACTCCAGGATGGCAGCTGTGGACAAGGCGGAAGCAGATTTTGAGGAGCGCGTCGCTCAGACGCAAGTTTAGTTCGGCGAGGCCCGGCAGGAACTAAGGACCGCCCAGGGTGAGCTGGATGAGCGCAAGCGAGGGCTCCTCCTGAAACAGGCCGACATCGAGAAGGCCCAAGAGGTGGCGAAGGAACAGGCCGCCAAGGACGAAGCTGACCGGCGGCAGCAGCAAGCTTTGCTGGACACCCAGGAGGAAGACCTCGGTGCTCGTGAACAGGCGCTTGCCGCCATGCTCCGCGGCAAGGATGAGGAAACCGAGAAGATCGTCGCGCATCGGACCCAGGAGCTAGAGTGGAGGCACAAGGATGCACTTGATGCTCTAGCCCTGGACCAAGCCGACAAGGTGGAGAAGCTGGAGCTAGAGCGGGAGGAGCTGAAGAAGGAGATCTCAAAGCTGACGGAGGACAGGGACACGGCTAACCGCACTCTGGCGGATTTGCAGGTCGGCATCTCCGACAAGACCAAGCTACTCTCCGAGGCCAACGACTCCATTGGTGATCTGAAGCTGGACACCTTGGAAGGGACGCTTTCGGAGGTCAGGGCCCGTGAGGAGACCCTGAACAAGGTCCTTGAGGGGGAGAGGTTGTTGTGGTTGAATGATGCCACCGCCCACAAGGACTATGTGAACAGCATAAATCTCTGGGTCAGCCGCCTCATTGACGTTGCAGAGAGGCTCACCACGCAGCTAGCTGTCATGGACATGTCTAACTTCAGGTACTCCTAGGAGGTGAACATAAGCCCCAGTGCCAGGCAGACCCTGTTTTCCGAGGGCGTCCTCGACGCCCTGGAACGGCTCCGCTCCAGTCGAGCGACTTATCTAGTCAATAAGGCTCGGAAGCTTTGCCGGGGCGCCCTGACCAAGGTGCTCACCAAGGTGGCGTTCTGGAACCCCAGCGTCGACTTCGCCAACGCGCTTGAGAGTTTGCTGGAGGATGCGGACCTCGAGGCACTCGAAGAGCATATCGAGCCCATCATCAGCTGCGTCGATGGAGTCAAGAGGTTGGAAGGCCAGCGCTGGGACTAGCCACCCCGTTTCTCATTGCCGCTGCGAGTTCATGACCAAGACAATTTTATCTTAAGTTCGAACCGCGGCAACCGCTGATGTAATATAACTTTGCAGTATTTTCAAATGGCGCATGCTATCTTCCTGTTTGATCTTTCTTTGTGAGTACACACCCTACGCTTAGTTGGATAGGTTTGCTGGCGCTTAAACCCATGCTATGGCGCTTTGAGGAACGGATCCTTAGCAGCCTGTCGGGGGCACTTGCTGCCGGGCAAGCCACCTTGCCATTCTCGGCGCAGCCGCTTGAACTATTGAGCAGACTCGAAACAGAACAAGGGTGTTGCCAATAGCGGAAGGGTTCCCTTGCGTGCAGGTTTTCCATACAAGGAGCAAAATCCTTCAAGGAAGATAACCCTATATATGTATAAAAAGGGAATTGCTCAAGGTTTTGTGTGACTTAGCTTTTTCGTCGCCACGCGGATGGTCGTTGCGACTGCAGACGACACCGCTCGCCTGGCTGATGGCACCGGAGTGTGGCGGGTTGCTGTTGCCCTCTTCTTTGGAGCCATCGCGATGAAGGAGTCGATGCACTAACTTCTAGACCAGATTTTCACAGCCTCAGCGCCCCTACCTGGTGCGCCAAGGATGTCGGGGGAAAGGACACCTATGGGATCCCAGGGAATCCCTTCTACGGTTGGCGGGGCGTGGAGCTGCGCAAAGAGCAGGTCTACCGATCAACGCGAGGGGATTTTTACCCAGGTTCGGCCCGCAAACGATGCGTAAAACCCTAGTCCTGCTTTTGTATATATTTGGTGTTCTTGAGCTCTTGAACTAGCTGCGGTGCATGCCCAGTCCAAAAAAGTCTGAATCCTTCCACAGTACGCCTCGGGCCTCCTTTTATATGTCAAAGGGGTCGCCACAGTGGCACACAGGAGGTGGAAAGTATCTACAATGTACACGTTTATCACCTGGCACCGTAGGACAAACGCATTTAAAGCGCTGCCTACATGCCCTCTTGCTTTATCGGGGGCGGCAACAGAGCTCGTCCCATCCATCGTCGCCTCGCCTTGCTTCGACGCGCGTCCAAGCTGACGAGGCATGCAGCGGCATGCTGGCTGGCTAGTTGTTGTGCTGGTGCGGTGACAGGGTCTTCACGAAGATCTGCATGCCACCACGCAGGTGCTTCACTAGTTGGTCTAGAAGCTGCATGCCGCCATGCAAGCGCTTGACTAGTTGGCCTAGAAGCTGCATCCTGCCATGCAAGCGCTTGCCTAGTTGGTGGGTCAGTTGCCGCATTGGAACGGCCGCGGGGCAGCGAAACGTTGGTGGGTGCGGGCCTAGCTGTGTCCCCGCAGATGTCCCCGGCAAGGGTCTTGCCAGGGTCTCGCAGGCGTCCCCAGCAAGGATCTTGCCGCGGGTCTTCGGCCGTCCCCGGCAAGGATCTTGCCGGGGGTCTTTGTCTTCTGGTTCTTATCTAGACTCGCGGGCCTTTGGTCTTCACAAAGATCTGCATGCCACCACGCGGGTGCCCCTAAGTCTTGGTCTCGATGTTGTCGTTGGTGTCAGAGCCCTCAGGCTCAAGGGTGGCGGCCTTGCTGGTGTGGGGCAAGTCGCCCCAGCAAGTCTCTTGCCGGGGCTATGTAGGCCGTCCCGGCAAGGGTCTTGCCGGGGGAAGCCCATCTTGCCCCTTCACTCTTCATGCCTCTGGCTTGAGTGTTACCTTGGCAGTCTCGTACCTTTCCTTCCTCCGCCCCGCCAAGCATGGTCGCAGGTGAGGCTATGACTGCCCCTGCACAAGTAAGAGGGGTATAGAAAGGCCCCTACTTTTGTACACCGACAATCATTCTTTTATACATGTCGCTCTTGATTCATTGCACATCCCAGTACACCGCCGGAGGCATTCATATAGAGTCATATCTTGTTCTAGTATCGAGTTGTAAGTAAATAGAAGTATGATGATCTTCCCTTTTTTAGAACATTGTTTTATGTGAGGAAAAAAAGAATAAAAAAGGAAAAGAGAGAAAAAAAGAGAAGAAAGAAAAAGAAAAAAAAAGAAAGGAAAAAAAGGAGAGAATAAGAGAGAAGGGGCAATGTTACTATCCTTTTCCATACTTGTGCTTCAAAGTAGCACCATAAGCTTCATGATACAGAGTCTCCTATGTTGTCACTTTCATATACTAGTGGGAATTTTCATTATATAACTTGGCTTGTATATTCCCACAATGGGCTTCCTCAAATTGCCCTAGGTCTTCACGAGCAAGCAAGTTGGGTGCACACCCACTTAGTTTTCTTTTTGAGCTTTCATAAACTTATAGCTCTAGTGCATCCGTTGCATGGCAATCCCTACTCACTCACATTGATATCTATTGATGGGCATCTCCATAGCCCGTTGATACACCTAGTTGATGTGAGACTGTTTCCTTCTTTTTGTCTTCTCCACAACCACCTTCTATTCCACCTATAGTGCTATGTCCATGGCTCACGCTCATGTATTGCGTGGAAGTTGAAAAAGTTTGAGCCATCAAAAGTATGAAACTATTGCTTGGCTTGTCCTCAGGGTTGTGCATGATTTGAATATTTTGTGTGATGAAGATGGAGCATAGCCAGACTGTATGGATTTGTAGGGATAAGCTTTCTTTGGCCATGTTATTTTGAGAGGACATAATTATCTTGTTAGTATGCTTGAAGTATTATTGTTTTTATGTCAATATTAAACTTTTGTTTTAAATCATACGGATCTGAACATTCATGCCACAATAAAGAAAATTACATGTATAAGTATGTTAGGTAGCATTCCACATCAAAATTATGTTTTTATCATTTACCTACTCAAGGACGAGCAGAAAATAACCTTGGGGAGGCTTGATATGTCTCCAACGTATCTATAATTTTTAATTGTTCCATGCTATTATATTATTTGTTTTGGATGTTTTATATGCATTAACATGCTATTTTATATTATTTTTGGGACTAACCTATTAATCTAGAGCCCAGTGCCAGTTAATATTTTTCCTTGTTTTAGAGTTTCGCAGAAAAGGAATATCAAACGGAGTCAAAGCAGCATGAAACTTTCGCGATGATTTTTCTTGGACCAAAAGACATCCAGAGGACTTGGAGTACACGTCGGGAAAGCCACGAGGCGGCCACAAGGACGGAGTGCGTGGCCCCCACCCTTGTGGGCCCCTCGTAACTCCACCGACTTATTTCTTCCGCCTATATATTCTCAAATATTCCATAACCTACGAGGAGATCCACGAAAACACTTTTCCACCGCCGCAACCTTCTGTACCCGTGAGATCCCATCTAGGGGCCTTTTCCGGCGTCCTGCCGGAGGGGGATTCGATCACGGAGGGCTTCGACATCAACACCATTGCCTCTCCGATGAAGCGTGAGTAGTTTACCACAGACCTACGGGTCCATAGCTAGTAGCTAGATGGCTTCTTCTCTCTCTTTTATTCTCAATACCATGTTCTCCTAGATGTTCTTGGAGATCTATTCCATGTAATACTTTTTTTTGCAGTGTGGTTGCCGAGATCTGATGAATTGTGGATTTATGTTCAGCTTATCTATGAATATTATTTGAATCTTCTCTGAATTCTTATATGCACGATTTGATATCTTTGCAAGTCTCTTCGAACTATCGATTTGTTTTGGCCAACTAGATTGGTTTTTCTTGCAATGGGAGAAGTGTTTTGCTTTGGGTTCAATCTTGCGGTGCTTGATCCCAGTGATAGAAGGGGAACCGACATGTATTGTATTGTTGCCATTGAGGATAACAAGATGGGGTTTTCATCATATTGCTTGAGTTTATCCTGCTACATCATATCATCTTCCTTAATGCGTTACTCTGTTCTATGAACTTAATACTCTAGATGCAGGCAGAAGTCGGTCGATGTGTCGAGTAGTAGTAGTAGATGCAGGCAGGAGTCGGTCTACTTGATACAGACATGATGCATGTATTCATGATCATTTCCGTAGATCTCGTCATAACTTTGCGCTTTTATATCAATTGCTCGACGGTAATTTGTTTACCCACCATAATATTTTCTATTTTGAGAGAAGCCTCTAGTGAAACATATGGCCCCTGGGTCTACTTTCCATCATATAAGTTTCCGATCTGCAATTTTATTTTCCTATTTACTTCCTTTGCAATCTTTTACTTTCCATTACATAAACCAAAAATACCAAAAACATTACTTTACCGTTTATCCATCTCTATCAGATCTCACTTTGCAAATAACCGTGAAGGGATTGACAACCCCTTTATCGCATTGGGTGCAAGTTGGTGTTTGTTTGTGCAGGTATTCGGTGACTTGTGCGTTGTCTCCTACTGGATTGATACCTTGGTTCTCAAAACTGAGGGAAATACTTACTCTACTTTGTTGCATCACCCTTTCCTCTTCAAGGGAAAAAACAACACAAGCTCAAGAGGTAGCAATAGGTGGTTTGTCTGTTTTACTTGCTTGTTGTCCCTGCGGATGATGTATGGGCTTTCTTTTCCTTGGTAATATGGTGTGCTTGCTTTTCTCTAAGGTTTAGCTATATGTACATGTGCCATGTGTTGTGCGTTTGTGTACTAATGATGGCGTTGGTATGATGTGATATATTCTCTCTTCTAGATTATCTTAGAATCATAGTGTTGCAATGGAGCTACCTAGAGAGTTTATGCTGCTTGTGTCTGTTACATTGGCTAAAAGGGCACCGTATGAAGTTGATTGAGGAGTATTTTCTTTAGTTTTTGCATGTTGGAAAGAGAATTAGATGACTCATCAATTATAAGCTTTTATATTTTTCTAGGATGCTTTAGATAATGTATAGTGTTTTAATATAATGAGCAATGTTATTTGCTTTGGTAAAAAGAATTATTCTAATGCTATCATGTTACTCTGCATTTACTGAATGGACTTTCATATGTAATTTGGGGGGTTGATGGAATAGATAGATCTATGCCTACAGTATTATGCCTACTTTCTTATGGTTTTGTCTCTGTTTATTTTGTAGGTTGGAAGAACTGCTCTATTTCTGCATCTGCATCTGCAACTTGCTGTTGTTCAAGGTTTGCTCTCCTTTTCCACTGCATGTGTGTTATATGTGGCTCAAGATATATTTATCTTTTTGAGCATGTTGTCATGGTTGTTGATTTACTGATCGTCTCTGTGTTCCGGATCTATCCGGGGGTCATCTTATTTTTCAGTCTCATGTGACTTTTGTTTTATGCTTATATTTGGTGGTTGCGTGTGAGCAAGATGTGTGCTCTTATTTCAACCATTAGACCTGTTTTGGAAGCTATGGTGGGCCGGTGTGCTTTGTCGGCTCTTTCATATCTAAGTGAGGTCACAGAGGATGGGTCCTTTCTTGTTGGGGTAGAACTGGAGCTTCCAAGGGATGGTTCTACTCCAGTTCCTTACTGTACACTCTTGCTATTTTGAATAGTTAGTACGGGATGAAGTGGCGGACATGGAAGAAATCCGCAGCCACTTTTCGTCAGATGCGGTATATTACACTGAGTATGAGAATTCACAGCACCGCCGTGAGGTTGGTGACTACACTTAAAAACAACCAATGTTTTAGTTATCGCTTATAGACTTTTTTTCCTAGGCCTGTTTCTTCTCTGTAACAAACATAATTTGAGTAGAGTAAGGTTGCCATGGAAACTATGTGTTGATGCCATGGAGTCCTTTAAAGAAAAATATATTCATAGTTTTGTAGTAACAGCGGTCATCAAACCAAAATCTAAACCATGAAAACAAGTACTAGCATCTTCATCCAAAAGAATATGCCCAATATTATCATGATTTGAGCACATTAGAAAGAGATCTTGCTATCATATGTTCTATCATGTTACAAGGTAGTTCATGAATTAAGAAAAAACTATTCCATTTGTTGCAATGCAAGTGATTACCTACAATGTCAAGGCAAACTAATGCCTACTGTAAAATCCTAACTTGCCTTCATAAAGTTGTAAAGTTAAAATATAGTCCATGGTAAATTAGTTATCTTGTTTTGTTGTTCCCTTATCCTTGAATTTGATCATATGAATGCCGTTATAGCAACAACTGTGGTATTAGTTTTCCTAAGCTTATTCAAAATGTTTTTTTGCTGTCAAAGTTTTTAGCTGGGCGAATCTGATTTAGTATCTTATTAGTTATCAGCGAGTCGTATTATATTCTCTTGTTGGAGTGGATATACATATATACACACCCTTTTATTACAATTTGGTTATTAACATAGCAATATGCGTCTAACAAATCAATATATTTTGTTCACGTCCTTACAACTCAATATCATTTGTGAGTAGTTACCTTTGTTCTTGAGGTCACGGGAGAAGTCACGTTGCAAGTAATCATGTGAATTTGATATGTGTTCGATATTTTGATGATATGTATGTTGTGATTCTCTTAGTGGTGTTGTGTGAACGTCGACTACATGACACTTCACCATTTTTGGGCCTAAGGGAATGCATTGTGGAGTAGTTATTAGATGATGGGTTGATAGAGTGACAGAAGCTTAAACCCTAGTTTATGCGCTACTTCGTAAGGGACTGATTTGGATCCATATGTTTAATACTATGGTTAGATTTTGTCTTAATACTTTTCTCATAATTGCGGATGCTTGCGGGGGAGTTAATCAGAGGCTTGTTCAAGTAAGGACAACACCCAAGCACCAGTCCACCCTGATACGTCTCCAACGTATCTATAATTTATGAAGTATTCATGTCGTTATATTATCATTCTTGGATGTTTTAAAATCATTTTATAGCAACTTTATATCATTTTTTGGGACTAAACAATTAACCCATTGCCAGTTGCTGTTTTTTGCTTGTTTTTTACATCGCAGGAAATCAATATCAAACGGAGTCCAAACACCGCTAAACTTTTTGGAGATTTTTTATGGACCAGAACACCCAGGATGGGCCAGAGCAGCACCTGGGGGTGCCCCAAGGGGGGCACAACCCACCAGGGTGCGCCTGGGGGCCCAGGCGCGCCCAGGTGGGTTGTGCCCACCTCAGTGACCTCCCGCACGCCCTCTTTACCCTATAAATTCCCAAAAATTCCAGAAACCCTCGGGGTTAACCTAGAGCAGAAGTTCCGCCGCCGCAAGGCTCTGTAGCCACCAAAAACCAATATAGACCCCATTCCAGCACCCTGCCGGAGGGGGGAATCATCTCCGGTGGCCATCTTCATCATCCCGACGGCCACCACGATGAGGAGGGAGTAGTCCACCCTCGGGGCTGAAGGTTTGTACCAGTAGCTATGTGTTTAATCTCTCTCTCTCTCTCTCTCGTGTTCTGGAGATGTCACGATCTTGATGTATCGCGGGCTTTGTTAATATAGTCGGATCATATGGTGTTTCCCCTCTCTATCTTGTTGTGATGAATTGAGTTTTTCCCTTTGAGATTTCGTTGTTATCGGATTGAATACTTTTATGGATTTGAGAACAGTTGATATATGTCTTGCAATTGAATACTCATGGTGACAATGGGGTATCGTATTGATTCACTTGATATATGTTTTGGCACTCAACTCACGGATTCCCAAGGTGACATTGGGGTAATCTATGCATAGGGGTTGATGCATGTTCTTGTCGCACTCTTTGAAGTTCTTTGTGTTGGATTGAGTATTATGAATATGAATTTGCTTTGGTGTTATTTTAGTACGAACTCATGGTTAGATCGATCGGAAAGAATAGCTTCGTGTTATTTTAGTAAGGACTCTAGGATAGATTGATCGGAAAGAATAGCTTTGAGGTGATTTCGTACCCTACAAACAATTTTGTCTTATGTTCTCTGCTAGATAGGAACTTTGGAGTGATTCTTCGTTGCACGTTGAGGGACGGTTATATGATCCAATTATATTAGCATTGTTGAGAGGTTGCACTAGTCAAAGTACGGACCCTAGGCCTCATTTTCAAGCATTTCAATACCGTTTTTGCGCCCGTTTACTATTTGCTACCTTGCTGTTTTTATTTATTCACATTATAAAAATATATTTCTACCATCCATATTACACTTTTATCACCATCTCTTCGCAGAACTAGTGCACCTATACAATTTTCCATTGTATTGGGTGTGTTGGGTACACAAGAGATTTCTTGTATTTGGTTGCAGGGTCGTTTGAGAGAGACCATCTTCATCCTACACCTCTCACGGATTGATAAACCTTAGGTCATCCACTTGAGGGAAAATTGCTACTGTCCTACAAAACTCTGCGCTTGGAGGCCCAACACGTGTTTAAAAGAATAAAGTTGAATAGTAGACATCACACCCGCATATCAAATTATCAAAGTAGCGAATGTGAATCAAACCAACATGATGAAAGTGACTAGATAAAATTCCTGTGTGCCCCCAAGAACGCTTTGCTTATTAAAAGAGACCGTTTTGGCATGTCCTTTGCTACAAAAAGGATTGGGATACCTTGCTGGACTTTATTTACCATTACCATTACTTGTCCGTTGCAAATTATCTTGCTATCAAACTACCTGTTACCGACAATTTCAGTGCTTGCAGCAATTACCTTGCTGAAAACCACTTGTCATTTCCTTCTGCTCCTCGTTGGGTTCGACACTCTTACTTATTGAGAGGACTATGATTGATACCCTATACTTGTGGGTCATCAATATTCATATGCAAGACATACATCAAGTGTTCTCAGATCCAACAAAGTATTCAATCCGATAAAAGTGAAACCTCAAAGGTAAAAACTCAATTTGTCGCAACAAGATAGATAGGGGAAAACACCATATGATCCAACTATATTAACAAAGCTTGTGGTACATCAAGATCATGTCAAATCAAGAACATGAGAGAGAGAGAGATAGAGAGAGAGAGAGAGATCAAACACATAGCTACTAGTACAAACCCTCAGCCTCGTGGGTGGACTACTCCCTCCTCATCATGGTGGCCATCGGGATAATGAAGATGGCCTCGGGTGATGATTTCCCCCTCTGGTAGGGTGCCGGAATGGGCTCCCGATTGAGTTTTGGTGGATGCAGAGGCTTGCGGCGACGAAACTTCTCATCTAGGGTTATTTCTGGGGGTCTCTGTATTTATAGGATTTTTTTGGAGTCGGTCTCTGATACGTCTCCAACTTATCTATAATTTTTTATTGTTCCATGCTATTATATTATCCATCTTGGATGTTCTATATGCATATATATATATGCTATTTTATATGATTATTGGGACTAACCTATTAACCTAGAGCCCAGTGCCAGTTTCTGGTTTTTTTCCTTGTTTTGAGTTTCACAGAAAAGGAATACCAAACGGAGTCCAAACGAGCTGAAAATTTACGGTGATTTTTTATGGACCGGAAGAAGCCCTCGAAGCTAAAGAGTTGGGCCAGAAGAGTCCCGAGCCAACCACAAGGTT